>NW_025953262.1:450458-668205 GCF_022496945.1 Annulohypoxylon maeteangense
GCCCCCCACTCCTCCCCCCCCGCCCCCCTCCCCCCACCCGCCCCCCGGCCCGCCCCGCGCCCCCCCCCCCCGCCCCCGGCGAGACGGGGCGAGACGAGACGAGGCTGTCATAGGGCAGGTCGTTTCGTGCATCGCAACGCTGCACAAATACAGATAAACACAGTAAGGCTGAGATGAGAACTTACCTCTTCAGGAGAGACGGGCTTCTGGCTGGTCTTACGTAGTTCCTCGATCGTCTTAGCGTCGTAGCGCAGATCCTTCTTGCAGCCGACGAGAATGATAGGTAGACCTTGGCAGAAGTGAAGAACCTCGGAAATCCACTATTGGTAGAGCACGTGTCAGCAAATTGCTTATCCGGGAGGCGTGATGCAGGCTATAAGGAGAATGGAAGTTTGCTGACCTTCTCCTGAACGTTGTCCAAAGAATCGGGGGAGTCGACAGCGAAGCAGATTAGGATAACGTGTGAATCGGGGTAAGACAAAGGTCGGAGACGATCGTAGTCTTCCTGACCAGCCGTATCCCATAAGGCTAATTCGACGTGCTTGCCATCAACCTCGACATCGGCGACATAGTTCTCAAAAACGGTAGGGACATAGACCTAATTTAAAAACAAGATTTTGTTAGTATAATGCACTACGCACTTGTGTGTTATATGTTGAGACGCGATGCATGATCATGATGATATCAATGGGCGACAAGGCAGCAGTTCGAATGTTTAGATGGATTTGGACCAATATCGATGTTCCTTTGTTTCGATGACGCGGGCGACTGTTGGAGAAAAGGGAACTGGAAAATGGCGGCGACGACGAAGCCATAATTCTCTTACCTCGGGGAAAGTGCCCTTGGAGAAGACGCTATAGTTGAGATTAGCATTGTAGAAAAAAAAGATTTTTGTTATGGTGGTTGGTTGTTTCGGCGACGTACATCAACAAGCAAGTTTTACCACAGGCACCGTCACCGACGATGACCAGCTTTCGGCGGATCTCAGCCATGGTTGAAGGATTGCTAGATTAGGGGCAGAGAAAAAAAGGCGAGATTTGGTCGGGGTATTCAGAGAATATGCAAGAAAAGAACAGAGTTCAAAAGGCTTGATGAATGAATTCTCGCAAGCGTTCGTCAGGTATCTCCCTTTGGAGGTTTGGATGATGGAAGAAGATGGAGGGAGATTGGAGATGGAGAATGTAAGAAGGAGGAAAGAGGTTAGGAAGGTAGTAGGTTAGAAGGTTGCTGCAATTGACAGCGGTAGGCGGTAGCACCAGCAAGGTATGTATCCTGGTAGGTCCTGGTAGATGGATAGGCCTGGATAATAGGTAGGATAAGGCAGGCACTACGCATAGTACGGCACTATGAATGTACATAAACACACTTTTTTTCCACCTAAACGTCCTACCTAGTAAGGTTCTAGGAGGTAGGTAGCCAGGTAGTAGCCAGGTACACCACGACCAGTCCACCAAAGCGACAACATTTGAACAGAAGCGGCGGTGCCGGGTCACCAAAATAAGCCAAATAAGGGACGCTGGCAACCACCTGGGGCAATCTGGGCAGTCACAAGTGCCTAACGCGGGCAGGGTTTAGTGGAGCATGTTAAGGATTTGTAGGCAGTTTTGGTGAAAGGTCCTACCAGCCAAAAAACCATTCAAACAACCAAAAACAACCAAAGTCCTTGAAAATCTGCACACTACGACGGATGTACCTGTACATCTGCCTGTACAACCAAGGCGGACACACGTACCTACCACATGTTCAATTGCATTATGACGACCTGGAAGACCCGCTGCACGTCCTGCCTTTACTGGATTCGCACTGGCTCGGCTTTTGCCCTAGAGTACAAGTACATTTAGGACCATCTCATTCCCATTTCACAGATTTCACAGGCCTTGATTAGGTCCTTGCGTTCGGAAATCGAGGAGGCAACCCACCGAGAGCTGCGAAGCCCGTCCCACAGCATTTGAAGATAGGTACCCTACCCTGCCATGCCTGCCTACCACCTCTACAATTTACACTAATTACTGCCTGCCTACATCCTATGCAAAACGAACCTATGAACATTGAATTATGCATCTGGACTATCGTAACGTACATACATACCTAGTAGGTCTGTGCGCAGCCCTGTGCCTTGTTTAGCCTTTCTTGTCTCTCATGCCATGATGGTATAGACATGTTCTACGCGGATTATAATTTTACTAATACGATGTGATGTTAGGAATATATGAATCTATGAATCTATACGACGTATAGAGACGAAAACTTGGAAGATAAACACTGACGTTGACAGAATTAAGAAGCGTGGCAATTCAAGAGACCAAAGATCAAAAGACAATCACACTGTGAGAATATGTACAGCCAAGGTCATATCTCATAAACTTCCAAAAATCATATCATCCTAGCTTAGGTATGAGTTGGACATACGTTCGCTGACTCAGGGAAAGGGGTGTTGGTATTTAACACCGAAGAGCCCAATATCGAATTGCATGTACGATGTACGTGAGTATTACCGCATGGAATTCCTGTTACGATACGGAAGTCTTGCCGGAAAGATCGTCTTCCAGCAGAGACAGCATGTTTGAGTCGATTCGAACCTACTGTCTAGCTGTGCCTGGGTACCGAGCTGCGAGCTAGGTAGATCTTCAAGGAGCTTGCGTCCTCGCGATGTGAGAGCTCTCACCGACTGAACGCCGCAGCAGCCATCATTTGATCCGGGCTTTAGCTGAGCAAGTGTGGCTCAGTAACTATTGTCATTCCCGCGCCTTCTCCCCTATCGCGCAATCTGCTTTTCTTTGTCTGCCATTCCCGTTGATACGAGTTGTGGGGGTGTTCGGCATACGCGTACGAACCGCCGCGACTTATGTTTCATACGAGCAAACCCCGTGGCTTGGTACCGCCTAGCCTTCTTTTTTTTTTCTTTCCCCTTTTACTTCTTTTTTTTCTCCTTATTTCTTTGGCTCGTCTAGCTTATTATCTTTACGGCGTTGTCAGTTGTTTCCCTTTCAAAACGGGTTAGTCCGAGCTCTAAGACTCAGTAGTCGTTGTGGCTTGGCTCGCTTGTGACTCTGTACTGACTCAATACATCATCTAATCTATTTAACCTTGACACCGTATGAGCAAAAAGAACAACGGTTTGGTATCAATGGCTTTCATAACGCATCAAAATACAACCACGTCTCGATAACACATTCAAAAATACTAGCAACCAACATTTTAGGCTACAAGACTCGATAGCCTTTTAGATTGATAAGTAACGGGCGATTCTCATTTTAAATCCAACTCTTATTCTCACTAAAGCTTTAGCTCACTTTCCCATGGGATGCTAAACGGGTAATCGGCCGAAACCCTGGGATTTAACGAGGCCCTTAAGCCCTATGTGTGATACCACGACCTGTGCCTTGCCGAACCTGATGTGGAATATCAGATTTGTCAGGAAGCTTAAAGAAAGTAGTATATGACGTTAAACTGCCAAAAGGCTCTTGTGAAAGTGATGATACATGTGATTTTATATACCATACCTGGGTACTTACCTACATATACAGACAAGCAGGGTATATGAGAATGTAGCTACGGACAAGTCACAGCTCTAGTTCAATCTGTCTAGATATTTCACATGAGTAACACAGGACCCGGTATGTTGGGTAAATGACCAGGTGGTTCAACATAATATCAAAGTCCGGAGTAATAAGCTTTCGTGGCACAACGAAATCCGGCTGCAAAAGAATCCATTCATAAACCGGGCCATAGTTCCGAGGGATGATATATCACTTGCCACAGAGTTGATTGTTGTTCGAGTAGGCTATGGTGGTATCAGATTGGATCAATTGAACAGGCAGCTTATATGACGAAATATATTTGGCTTTAATACGGAGTTCAAGCTCGACACGAAGCATGAAGTCTGCAGCTGAGTTGCATGGCAGATATAAGATAAGCCGATAACATTGAAACAGTCATGACCTTTAATGCATGTGTGTCTTGGCATTTGGAGAAGTACCTAGGTACATACTTAAGTATGTATATCGATAGTGCATCATGTGCATGTGGGATATCGGAGTCTAGATTTTCCGCCGTTAGTCCCCAGATAACCTCGAATTGGACTACAGCCAATTAGAAGTCCCGACCGCCACCAATGATTGCCCTTAGCCAATTGGTCCATTGAAAGCTTCGAAAATTTGGCCAGCTTCAAATCCCACGCACACGACCGACGAGGGCCCTCAAAAACCTCCTACTGACGACCACTCCCAATCCCCCGCGTCCAGAGGAGGAGGGCCGGAAATAAATTTTAAAAAGAAAGAGAATAGTATTAAAAAGAGGAAAAAGGGAAGAAAAAGGAGACGGCCACAAGAAAATGCAGAAGATCCTCCGCCGTGTAGCGACCGCCGAGCGGGCAGTCGCTAAGCGCCACAAGAAGCAGATAGAGGGCCGGGACAAGAAGGAATTCACACGGCAGCGGCTCCGGAAACAGCAGCAGTTGGAGGCCGCCAAAGTTCAATACCGCGACGCCAAGAAGGCGGTTAAAGACGCATGGGAGCTGGGTCCGATGGCCCCGCGCCACGATGTCGGCGTCTACGCCGGCTCGCGGGGCGCCATCCCAGAGACCCGGTTCGCGACGTTTGGAAAGCCGACGCAGATCCAGCTCGCGGAGCGGAGTTCTTGGGCCGGCGGCACAACCTTCTTCTGCCTCGCTGTTAATGATCGGGTTGTGCTGTTGGCTGGTCCGGATAAAGGCCGTATCGGAAGAGTCACGCGGATCGAGTCTAGTGTAGGGGAGGTATATGTCGAGGGATTGAACAGGGTAATACCTCTCAAACTACCTACCCACCTACCTACCTACATCATACAGTCTTACTACGGCAAGGTAGACCTCATAGAAAGGATGGCTAATAATATCGAAATATATAGAGCAACGTATCGACCGACCCCGACATCAGTTTGTCCGACACCGTTAACGTCATGAGCATGGAGCTCGGCATGCCTATATCCCGCGTGCGACTCGTGTACCCGCTCCAAAACCCCGAGACAGGCATCACGAAAGATGTGATAATCAACCGAATCGAGCCCCGCAACATCATCCACGACCGGTACACCGGCAAGCGAATATGGGACCGCGTGGTGCCAGGAATCAACACCGTGATCCCATGGCCGGAGAAGGAGCAAAAGGACATAAAGGACCGGAAGAACGACACGTTGCGTATCGAAGTCGAAGAGAAGACCTTCGTCCCAACGCTGCTGCGCCCGCCCATGCCAGAAATGCTGATCGACGAGCTGCGCGGCAAGTATTCCCGCTTCCGCACGCGCCACGACCCCGAGTACATCGCGCGCCTCGAGGCCCAGGAACAGGCCGAGAAGGACCGCAAGAAGCTCGTCGAAACCATGCGCACGCCCCTGCAGGAGCTGCACCGCGCCGAGCGCGAGAAGAAGAAGAAGAAGGGCAAGCCCCGCCTCACCATCGAAATGCTCGAGAAGATCGGCGAGGTCATGGCCAGGAATATGGAGAGGCAGCGAAACGCGAGCGCCCTATCCGAAGAAACGGGCAGTATCCCAGCTCCGACATCGACATCAGCAGAAACAGAAGCAAAGGCGACCGAAGACGTACCGCAAACTCCGTTAGAAACAGGTAGCGAGGAGACGCCGCCTCCGCCGTCTTCGTAAGAAGGAAGCGAGGAATGAAAAAAAGAGGGTTCCAGAGTAAAAATACGATTTATCTAGATCTGTAAAAATAAATGTATATAACGCATTCACGACTACACTTACGTACGTACGTTAAGCACGAACTCTACATTGGTTTATACTTCCAAGTTGTTAAGCGTAGATTCATATCTACCTATGTACCATCCACATATCGCATGCGCATTCCCCTAATGTAATTTTATCTAACCATACCTATTCCTTCTCCCATCCCCTATCCGTTACCCCTCTCATACATACATACATGCACATCTACCTACGACCCCAGCAACGACAACCTCTCCATCCCCGTAATCTTAGGAGGATCCTGCTTCCGCCACGCAGCCTCGAGGTTCTCAAGCAAAACCGCATCTGCGCCCATAGGCCTCCACTCTCCCTCCCCGTTCTCCCTCCCCCTTTCCTCTCCACCCTCCTCAGCCTTCCCAGTCGCAGCAGCGAAAACCTCCGTAACAGAAACCCCACACGCATCCACAACCTCCGCAGCCAAACTCTCTAACGCCCTAGCCCGCTCATGCATACCGCGGCGCGTGAGTCCGAAAACCAACCTCTCGACATCGGGTTTCGTGCCTTCCACGCGCTCGACGAGGCGACGCACGCTGTTGACTAGGTACTCCTCCTCGTACACGGTGCCCTTGCGACCTCTCGCCCTTTTCTTCTCTTCGCGCTTGCGGTTCTTGCTCGTTGCGCGACTTACCCCCGTACCCACTGTGCCGACGCTACCTCCTTTGCCGGTGTACCGCGTGAATAAGCTGGCGCTGGTGCTTACGCGAGAGCTGGCTGCGATGGATACATCGTCTGGGAGGTCGACGCCGCCTCCGCGCTCGCCCTCGTAGAAGCCGAGGGGGTCCTCGGCGGCCTTGCGGCGCAGCTCTGCGATGCGGGGGACTTGGGCGCGCAGCTGCGCTTTGCAGTCGGCGAAGAACTCGGTAGTGCTGCCTAATGCGTCCGCGAGCCCCGGGTCAACGGCCGAGGCTAGTAGTTCGGGTCGTCCGCGCAGCGAGACTAGGCGCATGGCGTCGGCGAAGTGGTATCCCTTACATAGGTTGGAGATGGCGCTTTCGAGCGAGCCGAGGTAGTCGAGGTGGATGGTCGCGGCCGAGGCGTAATCTTTGGCTTCGAAGAGCGCTTCGGCGAGGGCGGAGGCGAGGTCGGTAAGTGCGTCTGGTGCGAGCGCAGGGGTTTGCTGTTGTGCTGTGAAGAGACACTCGCGCCAGCAGGTGGCACCAGCGGCGCGGTAGCACCGGGTTGCTGCTGTGTAGTCGTGGAGGGATTCATAGGTGAGGCCAGCTTCTCGGAACCGTGATTTAGACTCGAGATATATCGCGTAGAGGCCGGTGAGTATAGTAAGGTTAGCTTGGTCATAACGATACAACTTCAAAGCTGTGGCGTAGAGTGCGTGCTTGGCCGTATAGCCTTGAGCTTCTTTATGCGCTTGAAGGGTTTGAAGGTGAGTCAAGGCTTTCTCGTATCTACCAAGATGGTCATCTATGGCAAAGTTTCGCCTTAATTCAGGGAGTTGATGTAGGTTCTGAATGAATGGAAGATATTCTCGGGGATCTCTCTGTGATTGTTGCGCAACTAGCAATGCCAGATCTAGGTGATAAAGACCTAAAGCCGCATCGTACAAAGTGTTGACGTCTGCGAGAAAGCAAATGTGTTCAACAGCCTTCTCAGCAAGCTGTTCGTCTTCTTGCAGTAAGGCGGCAACGACTAATAAACCGTCTTCATACGCGGGCGGAGCTTTGCAGACATTGGCTGTAATGATATTCTGTAGGACATCATGGTCCTTGTGTTTATGAGACTGGAGATGAGATAGTACTGCATCGCATATCGTGTTGACTTTTGAAGAACCTCCAGGGAGGGTAGCCGCAACTTCGCCAGAGGCAATCTCTGGTGCTTCTTGGTTCCTCCCACCCCTTGTATCTTTATACATTGTTTGCGTGACATCCTCTTCACTGTATGAAGTCAGCAATGCGTTCGCATACTATAGCCATGAGAACTTACCGTAAAGATGACAGGAAAAGATCAATGTATGAAGCATCATTAAGTTGGTCAAGGAAAAGCCCGACGTTCCCTAAGAATTGTTCCGGTCTATGATCATAGAGAATATTCATGTCGACACGTTGCGTCCGACAATATGAGTATGCTTTCCCATAGTCTTTGGCATCGATTAGGTGCCTAATTCCAGCTACAACCATAGCTCGGGGGTATATCGTTTCTAGGTTTCCACGGGGCATCTGGAGGACAAGGTTCATATTTGTGGGTGTTGCCGTCACAAGTCTTGCACCTCTTTCGATATTCCGACATCTCTCATCATTTTCAGGGTCATCTGGTGGCATCTCTAAATCTATAACGAGAGTCAGTTGTGAGATACAGTAACGACACCCAAGAGACTTACTATCAACATCGACTAAATGGATGAACTTGAGTAGATGGTTAGTGGTGGTAATTATGAGATGAGCTGGTGTCACCAGGAAGGATGTGCAATTCTTGAGCAAGAGACGGGAATTTGCATATAAGTGGCCATTCCTGGATAACCCAACTGCGATAACGTTTCCGGCTAGGTCGACAACTTCGCTCCACGGAAGTTGAATTGGAAGGCGGGTTGAGTACAGCTCATCCTCTTGGTTAACGACGCCGTGAAGTCTACCTAAACAATCCTGAACTAGGACATCAGTAGAGCCTGCCTGAGTTAGACGCACGAAACCAAACATCGAACCAGCATATATACTCGTGTTAGACGAGAATTCACCGGTGGTTCGATCAAAGGGATGCGATTGGATTACTGGTGCCTTATCGAATCCTAGGCAGTGAACAACACTGTTCTCGGTGACAGCGATTTGTAAGGGTGTGTAATCCTCATCTGTGTTGTCCCTAGTGAAATTCACGCTACCAACTAGAGATGGAAGCACAGAGCGATGTTCCTTGACTTTCCATTCGTACACATTTACACCAAGCTGATGGAGAACAGCCATGAATGTATTCGCCGGAGAGAATGCGACATCGATTATTGGTGATAATGTTTGGATTTCGAACAATGACATTGGAGGTGGGACATTAGCAGTCCGAAATGGTGTGAGTTTAAGTGTCTTGCCATCAACAACTGCAACAGCTCCATGGTCGTATGGTGGAGTAAGTGATCCGCGAGTTATCTCGAAGATATACTCCGCAAGTAATAGCTTACCTGAGATTGCTGATGCGAAGCGCAACGGTTTCTCGGGGTGCCATGTAAGGCAATAGGGTCGCTTCTGGGTAAGGATTTCTTCTTTTAGGTACCAATGATAATTGCCCATGGTCCAGAGTTGTATTCGGTCATCAAGAGTGACGGCTAGAACGGTAGAGTCCGAATTCCACTCAAGCCGTATTTGATCCTTCGCAAGAGATCTATTTTCAGGAGCTCTCAATGAGAACTGACCATGCCTAAGACCATTTCTCTCGAAGAAAATGACATCGACACGATCCTCGAGGCGTTGAATACCGGCCATAAGATTTCCAGCCGGTCTCCAGCTCAAGGCACCCTCCATACCATCAACAGGTTCACTTACGCTATCAAGGACGCCATCTCGAGAATATACTCGAATGACTCGACGAATGTCCGTCTCGATGGAGTTAATAGCAACGTATGCGCCATCGCCTCTCCAGCTAATGGTGGTACTACCATCATCATTAGGGTTAAGAACACCTTGATCTACTTTCTCTGGTATAGTAGGATCTCGTAGAGCTTTGGCACCCCTGCCTTGGAATTGTGTTTCCTTCTTACCCCAGCCAACAGAGACATGTTTCGATTCTTTGAGATCGTCGGTAGTCAATGTCATATCAGTTATGCCATCAAAACCACGACTCATGAAAACTGCAGTGTTCGCCTTGGTGGTTATAGCTAGTAGTTCTTCATCTGGAGACCAACTTGCAGCCGTGATGCCCTCATCTATGGAGCCCATAATCTCGATATGGACTCCATCCTGAGGGTTCGAGCCTTCTGACTCTTGAACGACAACTATGTCGCCACCTTCCAGAACCAGGCATGTCGTGAGAGTGTCACTGAAATGATGCGAACTTATGACTCTATCAACAGCTAAATCTGGATTTGGACTTGGAGCATCCCATGATGCAACCTCTTGACACTCACTATAGACACGAATAGTGAGTATCTAGTGAATAAAATTAAATGTCGGGTGTCCCCGAAACAATGATCTAAACTCACATGTCTATTGAAGAAGCTCTCACGTGTTCCGAGATCCTTATTAGACGTATGTGCCCATCTTGGTCGCTCGGGCCGAAAGTACATAAAACTTCGTCTTTAGCAGGGTCCCAGCATGTTGATGTGATGGCCTCGCCATTTAAGTCAGTTGACGAATTCCACGCATTGTATCGAATGTTTCGTAGGTTGCGCATGTTGGAAATGCCAAGTATGGTATGGCGAAACCATGAACTGTAAGACACCCAGGTATATCAAGGTAGGCTTGCAGCGAAAGTGTGATCCATGAATATAGAAGTTTTGATGTAATGACGATTATAAGACCGTGCGAACAAACTTTTCTATAGACATTTTTACTGTATATTCCCTAGGAAGGTCCAGGCTTGACCATATTTTTTTAAAGTTTGGTCAGTGCGTTCGATTTCCATTTTGGAAACCTCGGTGGTGGGTCGGCGGACCTCGGGAAGGCATCACCAGTCGGAGACGTCGATAGTACTATGTACAGCGCAAAGTGGCCAAAGCTCCAGCAAGCTTTGCCGACCCCCTTGCTCGAACGATCTGCAAGTCATTGTTCGATTTTTGCGTGTCAAAACTCGAAAGTGGCTCCCCTATTCAATCATTCCTTGTTTTCCCAAATATACAATTCAATTGAAGGACATCTCAATCTACTAAGATATCTGGGGTATTTTTCTTGACATTGTTTGAACTCTGTCTTGCTGTTTATTTTGTCTTACCGACCATAGCGTTTGGATAAACTATCTCCTACGTAATCGCAAATAATGGACGTCGCCTACAAGCAACATGCCAACCAGGCACGTCGAAAAAATAGGTCGACTACAAATCTCCAACACCTTTCCCTCGCTCCCCTTACATCTAGATTCCCTTTAACCGACCCCGAAGAGCTTCCCGACTTTGGGGCCGCCTCGTTCCAACATCAGCACAATGTTTCCTACCTCCAAGGCAAATCTGCCCCTACGACCCCTCGTTTACTCCAATCTCCGTCTCATACCCGAGGCAATTCGCCCACCCGCCGTCGCCGCACCTCCGCTCACGACATATCAGACGCGAAATTACCAAAGAGCAAGTCTACGACTCACCTAGCTATATCGAATGCGAAACGTGCTGGGCTGGGGTCGTTTTCGCCTCTTCCACACCACCGTGGATCGTCCGAGGCTAAAGAACGAGGTGATAGCGATTGGATGTTACGTACCGGGGCCTTGATTAGCTCGGAGACACGAGAGTCTAAGGGTCAAGCCTGGCTTGTTTCTAGGCAAAGCTCGACTAGCTTGACTGGTATGCGCGACGTTGATGAAGAGGTATACGAACGAGAAGTGGCTAGGGAAAGAGAACTTACAAGCAGACGGGGTAGTCGTCGTGGTAGTGTAGCGAGTGCGGACGATGATCTCCATTCACCGAACAGTCGTTACGGCAGCCGCTCCCAAAGTAGGGCCGGAAGTAGGTCACATCTACGAACGCCCGTAGAACGTCACACACATGACGGCTATTTCAGCCAAGAAGTAACGGCAGATGATTTCATACAGGGTCCGGACTTCGTGAGTCTAGATGAGAAGCTGGAGGCCTTTGAAGTAGATACAAGCAAATCAGATGAGGCAGCCGTACGGAAATTAGTAAGTGGAAAGAACGGAGGAATGAGCTCGTGGATGTGGTCTCTTTTCTCCGTCGAGGAGAACGAAGAGGAATCAGACAATGCCGACGGCGAGTCGGACGATGAGACCGAAGGGAGTCATGTCCCACGTAGTGCGAGCACGGCGGATTTTGAACGCATCTTGAATATCCCGGAAGAAAGGATCCCGCCTCCGAAATCAGACGAAGGCGGTTGGCATGATGCTGCGTGGCTTCTGAGTGTGGCGTCTAAAGTATTGCTGTAGGGTCTGAGACAATGCCTGATGTGATGCTTGATGGGAAACGCGAGGTGCTTGGATGGATATTGCATCTGTGCTGCATGTCATGTCTAGAAGTGGACAGGCTGACAGGACATGTAATATCGGCAGCCGATTCTCACGTTTGAGAGTAGCACTGCAGCCGTGCTGAAAAGCCACTCTACGATGGGAAATCCAACCCCCCCTTTTTCGGATGTTAAAAAATGGGCGTACACGAGTCTTGTGAAGAAGACATCGATATTTTTGTTGCTACCAATAATAAAACACCGGATTTCCTCATTTGTTTGACTGCATATTATCGCTGGTGTGTTAACTGCCCAAATCAACGATATATCGCTGATCTCGGTAGTTCTAGGTTCTAGACCAAAAATATGGATGCATGTACGCCGCTCTGCTGGCGACCTTACGCGCCATCTATACATATCGAGCTGAACTCGTCCACTTGTAAAACGTGTCGTAGTGTAGGTGCGGGGAAAATAGATATGTCAACTTAACCCGCAGCGAGATTCGCTCAGCTGTTAGGTTAAAGTAGAGCCAAAACAGGATTTTTTTTTCTCAACTCACAATATTTGAAGCCGGCATAGACTACCTAGTAGGGTTTCGAAAATAGGACAAGTCACTAATAACGCGAGAAGAGTACGACGTACGACAATTCTTGTTATTCGAAGACAGAGAACTCGCCACTATAGTACGAGTTGCGCTACATACACTGGCATGTCAAAAGTTTGAATCCGTATTGTTAAGCCTGAAGTCACACCAAACTGTGCCAAGCCACTATACCAAATTTAGATAGCTTAGATCTCTCACCCCTCAGTGCCTATTATCAACTACTTCCTAACTTTGCACTTGAATAACTTACTGAAATGACGTCTGTTTCGGTCTTAATTAGTATCAAAGTGTAGCTTTCAATTATGCGAATAAAAATAGCCTGGTTGCACCTCTTTCTGACTATTGTAGATTGAGTTATGATATGTTAAAGGAGTGGTCTTCCTTCTTCTTCATCAATCATAAAGGGGTTAAAGCAAACCACCATATTATTATCTTTCACGAGGGTTTCAAGTGGTGCAACCTGGTTCATTAAAAACTATACTACTTGAACATTTCAATAAGCTTAATTCGAAAGAAATTGACCTTATATTGATCAAGTTATTGAAGATATAGATATTGTACAGGAGATATACCAGGATTGCGAGGCTATTAAATACTAATCTACATTAGGAATAATGGCTTGGCGTAACGGAGTTGTGACTTCAGGCTTAACAAAACGGATTCAAATTTTTGACATGCCAGTGTATGTGTGTGCAGTACCCTAAGTGATTCTAATTAGCTAAATTAAATCAGGTAATACTGGCGACGTGATGGTTAATTCCTTGTCTCCGTGAAGAGGAAACTACCTAGGTCCTATAATATTGAGAATAAAAATCGCAGTGGTCTCAGATGATAAGAACTAATGCGGTGGACGGACTTTAGTAGACACGATATTAGGGTACTATCCCCTATATCTATGGTATATTATAAGCGAGCTATTTTTGCGAGAAGGTCTCGACCTCGGAGTCATTCATGGAGATAAAAGACGTTTCATTTAATCTGAAGTTTGAAATAAGCCTCGCCAAGTTATCGTGTTGGCAGCCAATAGATGTTTGGGTGTTTGGTTCGTTGCGTGGAAGGGGTTTGTAATATTTTTTTTTTTGGAAATGTTTTCAAAGTGGCTTCGGGTCGCCTGTAGCCGAGAGATGCGGAAACAAACGATGACGATCTCCTCTTTACCCTTTATGGATTTCGGCCAAGCTGTAACCATAACCACCTACCCGTCAAGGCTACAATGCACAGATAAAATGTGACAGATATAACGTAGCATGCCGTTACGCATATATGTATATGTAGGTATGTCTGTAGAACATGTGGATTCGATCTGCCCTTGTGCTTTAGTTAGAACTCAGCTGAGTTGAGATCCATCTCATTGCTGAACCGGTTTCTAGACTCCTACGTTCGCACGCACATAGATTGTATGTCTACCTATGCATGTAGGTATGTAGGCAGGCAGGCAGGGCAGACTGGTAGAGGTTGGAACGGAAGTAAGGCAGACGAATAATTACAAGCCTACCGAGGTTGGTACTTATAATTACTAGGTACGATAAGTGCGCGCAGCACTGTGTTGTGGCACGTCACACGGGACCTCAGTCTAGGGTCTGGGTTATGACGTTTTCCCGACTGAAGCCCCCACTTCGAACATCAGATGCATGTGGAGACCCGGAAAAGCTTCGAGACTAAACAACGTGACCAACCCCTCGGTGCAGGGGCTCGACATGCGGGCGTGTCTAGGTACATGGTATGTACCTAGGTAGGTATATCTGTAGGTATAGAGGGGTTTGCGATGGCACTCTGCCACTCTAGCAACGAAGAGTGAGGGGGAGAGGATAAGGGGTTAGGCGTTAGAGTAGGTATACTTAGATCCATTTCCGCTATAGCCAGTCGATCAAACATGTTTAGGCGCGATCATGAGACGGGTATACCATCCCGCGTCGACTTTAGTTCGACATTCCCATCTAAAAGACCTTGCATTACCGTAATGACAATCCAGCCATGCGGTCTCCTCTTAACTCACTTCAGCCACGGGATGGTTTCGTACATACATAATATCTTAGTGGACGCAACCACGCACCACCCATCACGCAGCCATCAACGCTCGTCGAGCATTTCCATTAGTCCGAAGAAGGAAAAAGAGAGACGCTGGTTTTATTGCCTCAGGTCGCCTAAGGATAGCGAGAGAGAGTCCGGAGAGGTACCGTAGCCGCGGGGACTAAGGTCGAATGTGATATATCCATACGGTAACATTTAAGATTGTGACCTGTGCAAGCAGCACGCCGTGGTTACTGAACCGTCTGCTGTAGCGCAATGTTGTGCTCGGGGTCACCGTTCGAGTAATACAGCTCTGGCTCCGACATATATATAAGTGCGCTGTATTGCCAATACCTTAGATTTGACGAGTGGCACAGGACCGGAATAGTAGCACCATAAGCTGGTAGGATGAGCTTGGCGGCGGGACATAACTATGCAGCCCAGGGTCCAAATGTATCCTAAGGACGCAAGCACACCGGGGGAGTATGCAATATTATAGAAGTGATGCGTCAACGTCGATCATGGAAGATTCCAGCGACGATTAATATGCTGGCAGGCTGGATGATGGTCGGGAAACATGGCTGAGGCTTTCTCTGTTTCCGTATTCCTGCTGATTGTGTTGATGGCGAAAACTCGGGCTTTGTGATAGAGATTGAATTAGTTTTAGCATGATGTGGGGATGCTTATATTCGCCATTTATAAGGAATGTAATGAGATCGTGTAGTAATAAGTTTGTGTATCCCAGCATCAGGAGCTAATGTCCATGGATGACCGGTAAGCAAAGCTCCATAGGTAAGTACTAGGTAAACTCAACAAATGGATGTATATCTGTCGCCTCTTCCCGCAAAAAATCTTATTATCTAGATCTTCGATGTTATATTCCTTAACCTTTGCAGCCTCTGATAACAAGGGAGACGCAGTTTTGTGCTATGTGCTAGTCGGATGGAGTAGATATTGCGGATACATAAAGCATAATGTTCCCCTTGTGAGGGTGCTGGGCGCTGGGTCTTTTTAGTAATAGTAGTAACTTTCGATAAACTGGATTTGACTCTTGACGATAGTTGGTCAAAGAACGAATGACTGAACTTATTAGTAGAGAAATGTGTGTAAAAAATACCCCGCTAATACCGCTAATACATACCTCTGGGTACATCTCATATTGTCGTAGGAGTAAGTAGTACCATTAGATATTTACGTCCCTTTTCAGAGCTGTTGAAATGTTGATGATCATACAAGGTTACCTTTTTCTCTTTCCTTTGTTACCTAATTATCGATGATCTGCTTTCTCTTCTTTCTTTCGCTTTCGAGTGTTGTAGGTGTTGATTTGATTTGACAGTTTTGATAGGAAGAAGGAAAGGTAGGGGTCACTTTAAATTCCCATTTGGGTATTTACGCGTAGGTCACTAGAGTTAGGCAGGTACCCTAGGTACCCTATGTGCCTAGTTAGCACTAGCGTTGGTAGCTACTACCTAGTACAAGCTACATGTACGCAAGTTGCACGGTCCCGCATCGGTGACGTTGTCTAATTGAAGCCGGAACCCTTGACTAGCCCTGGCATGGGGAACCGCTAAGGTACGTCGAAAGTCAATGATCACAGCGATTGAACTGCCTAACACCTTCCACGACACACGTATTTTCAATGTACCATCCATAACAATCGGACTCATAGTATCTGCATGTGCAGGTAGGAAGTACCTCTTTCAGCCAAATACTATTTCCATTTCTTTACCAGTGACTTTCCAGACCTTACCTTTCTGCTTCCTCCATACCTACTACATACCTACTGCCTACTACCTACTACTTCACGTTCCCTCCCAACATCCGCTTAAACCACCAGACTTAACTCGGTACACTGTCTTATTTCAGAGTATTATTCGGCATAGGTGCCGACGAGCGAACCAACCTAGTAATCCCATACACTGTGTGACCTGCCGCCCCATCATCCGTTGTGCGCTGCGTGGTTACATATACCATTAATTCATTACCATTACCCATTGCCTTCACTGTTCACTTCCTACCGATAGACCCCACCTTAAAGGCTTCTTGATCAACACTAAGAGTGGTTAAAGTCGTCGCGGTTTTTTTTTTCAAACCACCCACACGACCTTATTCCAAGACAATCTCATTGCTATCCATTGCGATTCGTGAGTTCAACTTGTCTTAGGAGTCCCTCATTACCGCGGCCGACATCAACTTCTATACCCAGCCCTATCTTTTAAGCCTAGTCATTACATCACGCAGCCGAGCACCATGGCTGCTAGCGACCAGGTATGGAATGAGAATTGAGTACCGGGGACAAAAAAGTCCAAATTTAGGCAAATAACTGACGTCTATGGGTGACCTGTACAGAACGATGACGGTCATGACTCTAACATGCCCGACCTGGGGGACGCGATCGATATCGTGACTTTCAGCCAGATTCTAGAGATGGACGACAGTGAAGATGATCGTGAATTCAGTAAATCTATTGTGTACGGCTTTTTCGAACAGGCCGAAGAGACATTTGAGAAGATGGACACTGCCCTGTAAGTTTTGAAGAGCCCACAAAGTTAACAACAATTTGACTGCATCATTTTTTTTTAATTCCAATCCGGGTTCATCTACTATCAACAATTCGTCGGACTAATCCGATCATGTTTTTTTAGGGATGAAGAGAACCTTGATGAGCTATACCGACTCGGCCACTTCTTGAAGGGTTCTTCTGCGACTCTTGGTTTGACCAAAGTTAAGGATAGTTGCGAGAAAATCCAACGATACGGCAAGAAGGAAAATGTCGACGGTAGCCCGGAGACGGATGAGGCTCTCTGTCTCTCCCGAATTAAGGAAACGCTAAAGACAGTCAAGGCGGAATATGCCGACGTGGAGAAGACGCTTAAGAAATTTTTTAATTCCACCTAGTCAGCAAATGCGCGACGATATTTACAGTTTGAGTTCGAGTTGTATTATGCGGCCACCTTCGCGACTATGATTATCGCATGGATCCTCCTCGAGGCGCGAGACCATTACCGAGGGGCTTCGAGCATCATGAGAAATGACGGCTGCTCGAGGTTTTCGGAGAGAAGGGAGGGCAGCCGACAAATTACCTATCCATCAGTTGACTTCAAAATATACCCCCACGCCTGTCTTCTCGTATTTCGGAACCTCGATCGTCAGGTAGAGGGCATTTTACTTTCTAGGACGGTTCTATTACAGGCAGATCAAATGGTAAATGCACGCACACCGGGAGCAACGATACGAAGTACGATCATCTAGGCTAGCATAGGAAGCGAAAGGCTTCTCACGATCGGACAGACATATCGCGCTCCCTAATACACCTGTTTTCTCCTCCGCGAACTTTCACCTATAATCCTCTACTCTGAAGCCTCGTGGACAATGCTACCGTCCACACATCGCAAAGGAGTGTCAAAATTGCAATATACGCAGATTTGGATTTCCTGATGTTCAACAGCGGCGCATCTTGACGTATCTTCCTACGTCATCCCGCCCGTGCTCGCCTTGTGACGCAGAGACCATGGGTGCTTGTTTATCCGTATACGGCTAATGCAGGCTATCCGTTTGCAGATCTGAAGTGACTTTGAATACGATCCTAGTCCTATGGTGAAATGTTAGGCAATATTCGAACCTAAGCTTTGGAGGATCGGTAATAAAGTGATTAAGTCATGAATCTGCATATCTATGAGTCTGTGCTTGAACTTCAAAACCGATTAGATACTGGATAATATGGAGACGAATCATTCCAGCTTTCTAACTGGTGGATTGCACGTGAACATTTCTTTACCATTCTATCATCTAAAGCCTGGTACTTCTTGCTCTAGTATTATATTGACATTTAAACCCGAAACTACTTGTTCTCAACTACCTTAATTATTTTTATATATCAGATAGGTACTTAGGTATTAGCTTTTATCTGCTTATCGAGCATTGATTTTATCCTTATTGATTATAGTTCAACAACCTATTCTTTTCCTTCTTTCTAATTCTCCATCGGTCAAGTTTGGGGGTCTCGTCAGCTTTTATAGGCCGAAGTTACACCCTTTTCAGACACCTTTCCCTAAACTCTGGTTTCTCACAGCGCGTTGAGCATTCAACATGCCGCCCCTGCCGTCACCTACGCATTTCTTATGCATACCACTTGTTACCAGGGCGTCTCGCCACCAACTTTCAGCAAGTCTATCGGCTTTTAGTGCAGATGTGACTAGCCCAGATAGCTTTGCCATACCTGAGCAAGCCGTCCGACCACTTGGCACACTTCACTTGACAATCGGTGTCATGAGCTTCCCAAAGGACGAAGGCCTCGAAAAGGCCGTGGCGTTGCTGAAGACACTAGTACCTAGGAGTATATTGACTAGTATTAAAGTAGCTGAAGCCACTTCGGCCGGCATGACGAAAGAACCGAGTGGATCGCCGCCACCTTTGTTGTCTTTAACGTTGAGAGGTCTACATTCAATGCAGCCGTCGGCGTCCAAAACATCCGTGCTTTATGCATCGCCAAGTGACACTGAAGGGACCCTGCAACGATTTTGTGAAGACCTGCGGTCGACCTTCCAGGAGGCGGGATTAATGGCCGTTGAAAATCGACCATTATTGCTACACGCCACTATCCTGAACACGGTTTACGTCAAGGGGAGGAAGAAGGGGCGCAAAGAGAAGCTTTTGATCGACGCATGCGGGATACTAGATCGATATGATGATTTTGTATGGATGGAAGACGTACCCGTGGAGAAGATTGCGATTTGCAGGATGGGCGCAAAGAAGCAAGAGGATGGCGATGAAGCATATGAAATCGAAGCGGAAATTGATCTAGATTAACGGCAATTAGCTATTTAATTAGCATCCTCCTTCAGTTCTTCATTCCGAGCTTGTTAGTTAACATTAGAAGTGCATACCTAGGTACATATTTAAGAAACATTGAAAGTCAAGAATGGCTGAATCGGATGTATATATACTTCTTGTATGGCTGTAAGGTTGTACAAGTACATAGACCCGAACTTAAGCCGCCGATAATCCACTGGGCTGAGCTGCGCCAGCCTCAAGCAGCTGCCGATGCCAATTGTTCCTTCCGTATCGCTGATTGAATGCTGATGTGGACTTCCATGTATGAAGTAAGAATAATAATTAGGCAACTAGACGATGCGTCCCGTCTACTTGAAACTTCTAATTTTAAACTCTCTTCCGACAAACAACATCTTTTGACCGCAACCACGGCAATGAGCCCACCTGAAAAACGGCGGGGAAATCCCCATGCCTTACGCTCTTCAGCTTCGTCACGAAACAGTATAATCTCTCCTCCTCCCCGTGCGCAGCTCACTCGTGCAGCTTCAACTTCGTCGTCTTCGCACGGCCCGGACAACGACAGCATTCACGAAGCCACGACGTCGGGAAGCAAAGACAATGGCACATCGCTGTCTGCTAAGGAGAAGGAGAGCATCCTCCTCAAGGAAAAAGATGACAAGATCGCAGAGTTGAAACGGGAACTTACTATTATGGAGGCGGAGTTCACCCGAGAGTTAGAGAAGCTCTGCCAAAGGGAAGGCGAGACGGCAAGCTTCTGGCAGGCAAAGCATGCGAATTTAAACCAGCAATTCACACGAATTGAAACAGAGCTTCAATTACTACGAGCCGAGGTTGATGTGAGAGAAGCTGAACGGGCTGAGTTACGCGAGGGATGGGAAATTCTACGAAGGGAGCTAAAAGAACGCGACGACGAAATACGGTCTTTAAAGGGCCATATCGCCGGTCTCAAACAGTGGGTCAGCACCAGTACCGCCAGGGGTCACCAAACGAGCGATGAGGAGTTCGGAGATTCCATGACAAAGCTGGGGAATGGCTTGCAGAATTGGGTTATCGTACATTTCAGGCGAGCGAAACTTGGTAGGACGATTCGATTCGATTATGCGTACGGGTTGAACGCCACGAACTAACTATGACGTAGATTTCACTCGTATTGACGAGTCGATCATACAAGACCTTGGCGAACTCGCTCCCATGTATGAGGAGCTTGCATCGTCGGCAAAGGTGCATCTCTTGCAGAATGTGATTTCTAGCATCCTGGTGGAGAGTATCTTTAACGCCTACTTCGTTGGTGTTCCCAAAGATCAAGCCGACCAATTGGCTCAGGTTGAGAAATATCTTGCGTCACTTAGTGAGTACCATTAGGCTTGCATTAGGGACATATCTGACCCTTTGGTAGGCTCAATCGAAGAAGTGAACCAATGGCGTGCAACAACACTCACCATGCTCCGAAAGGAGGCCACTCGGAGGATGCAGGAAGAAACGACACTAGCGATCGAATCCGTAATCTCCAAGGTCAATCATATTCTAGATGCGATCACAGATGCCAACGCAACGGATTCCCGGGATCATGCACTTCGTACTCTGGTACACGGCGCCGTCGAACTAGCACGCCTCCTGGTGGTTCAGAAAGCAACGTTCAATATCTATATGCCTAAAGTTCTCCCTCATCAAAGAACCTTCTTCGAGGCATCTACCATGGAGGACATTGGAGCTGAAGATGAAGAGAGTCTGTCAGGACGCGAGATATGTTGTGTGACTTTCCCCGGCATCATAAAAAAAGGAGACGAGAACGGCGGCCACCCGCAGTTCACGAACGTAGTGGCAAAAGCTAGGGTACTTTGCACACCCGAATGAAACGAACTACCTTACTAGGAAACGAGGGAGTTAAAATGGCGGTGACTTTAACATTTTTATCGAGATAGCTCGAGTTAACTCGAGTGGTCTGAACAAGATTTCATCTTTGGATGTGGCGTCCCATGTTTTGCCATACAAAAGACGCATCTTGATATCGGGAAGTTAAAACGCGTACAGCAGGCACGCGGGCACAGACACAATTACATGGGATGTATAAGCAAGTATCCAATGAATTGTTAGAGTCTCGACTAATCTAAAGGCTCGCGCAATCAACCTGAGTCTGAGCGCCACGTCCCAGACTGCCCAACTGCGGAGGTGCGGAGGTGGATGACTTTGGGGGGGTAATCGAGCAGCAACAAAATCGAATGGGACCGAGGGGAGGGGACTTGAGTCCAGTGCCAGTGGGGAAATCCCCCCCTCCCCTCTTCCCTCCCCCAAATGAGGCTCTGCTTGACGAATGGAGTGCTGCCATCTCTTTAATTGAATCATCCTGTTTCCCCCTACGGGTCGAGCCTATTAAAGAAGTTGTGGGATGCGTGTAAGCCTGTTCACTTATTGGCTCATACAGCGTGCATTACATATTTCTGCCCCCTACGGATCCAAATATTCATTATAGGATGTTTGTCATGGATGTTCTCTCACCTAATCGCCAAAAAAAAAAAAAAGAAAACGAAACGAAACGAACACCCACTCGCAACGACTGGACACTTCTGCCTTCACCGGTCTAGCAATGTCCCGCTTACTATGCAACTTAAACCTTCTGTGCTGTCTGTGTCTGACCACCGGATCGACAT
Source organism: Annulohypoxylon maeteangense (assembly GCF_022496945.1). NCBI lineage: Eukaryota > Fungi > Ascomycota > Sordariomycetes > Xylariales > Hypoxylaceae > Annulohypoxylon > Annulohypoxylon maeteangense. Next base: position 472,289 of record NW_025953262.1, read on the forward strand.
CTGTATTACACGGAACGCTTTGCCGTTTCCTAGGCTTATTAGCTTCGCGGTCATATGCTTGGCATATAGATTTCGTGGTCTGGCTGCCTAGCCTATATGAGCTCCGGGGATTGACCAGGGAAACAATACAGATACAGCTCTTCAGAGCTGGCGGGTTAACTCGTAAGGCAAGTAAGTATGTGACATTGGCTAGCGAACTGGGGTTTGAACCCGGGACTGCCTAAATCACACGCTAGTATATTATACATACGTGCCTAATGATAGTCCAAACGTAACAGCAACTTTCAGATAGAAGGTTGTTATAACGACAAGGAATGCTTCCAACATACCAGGAAACGCGACGTCAACCGACTTCTGAGGTCTGGGCTTTTTTTTTTAAAAAAAAACACAATCACCCCCGACCTGACAGGCGAATCAGGAATTTGACGGGTACGAAACTGAATAAACGTTAGGTAGTATACCTCTCAAAGATGGGACACTTGAGACGCGAATGATCGGGCGGGATCTCAAATCTGATAGAGATATGTCTTGGTTACGGCAGACGAGTTGTGTACCAAGCCGGAACTACTTACCCAGGTATTCCAGAGCGGAGTAAGTATGTGAGAGCGCGTCAGTTGCCTGCCGATACGGAGAAGAAGGAGCCGCAAGTACCAGAGTAAAAAGCGTGACGAATATTCTGCACGGCCTTTCTATGCGTATAGCAACCTGCTTCGACTCAGATGACTCCTATGGTCCTACCTAGGTATCCCCCACGACAACCCACTTCCTGTAGCTCGGAGCGAGGTTGATTGGTACGGGAGTTGAAGTTGGTTCCCATCATCTAGGCATCGACTCGATTCCCCACCACTCCCCGGCAAGGAATGGGATGAGTTGGCCAGACTTAAAGCAAGCCCCCCGGAAGGCAGGATTAGTTGCCGTTAATATTTTCCTTGCACGCCGCTTCCGCGAGACTGCCGATCTTCGGATCGCGTGTCGGGTAGTTGTGGCCCAAGAAGACGTCGCGTTTTTCGAGTGTACGGGTTTCACTGCTATCCGAGCAGCGAAACGTGCACGCCTAGATAGCGTAGCTGCAGCACTTCTCGCTAAACATTCTGCTGGTCAGATTTGGATGATGGAAGTAATCATGCAGCAGCAAGCACCTGTCGGGCTGGAGGGTTGGATGCACACTCAAGAAGCAAAATGGTGGGTGCCAGTCCGGGGTGCTTGATTGAAAAGCCCATTATTTTGGTAATAAGTGGACATAATAGGCCGTGTGTATGTATACATACATACAGCATACAACATACTACCCCTGCCAGAAAAACAACATCAAATGTTGCTGGTTCATCAGGTAAGGAATGGTTATTTGGTATTTGAAGACTGATGACCCCCGGAAGGCCGAGCCCCTCATCGACACCAAATTGTTGCGACTCGTCTTCTTTATAACTAATAAATATAAATCTCAGTCGTTTCTGTCGGGATTTATAGAATTGGGAAGAGGACCAAACTTACCTTTACCCAAATTCCACCTTAGACAAATTTGTCCTTCCCCCCCTTTCCCTAATCGTCTCACTTAGGCTTGGGGTTACTACCACAACTTGCTGCGACTCGGTTTCTGCAGCTAAGTGGGTCAGCTTGGCTCTAAGCTATTCATTATCCATCTTGAAGATCATATCGTTACACCCTTCGAAAAAGCAAAAGCCATTAACTAACAGCCGGTTTCTCCTAAAGATCCTCATTAGTCTCTTAGTCTGTTAGCGATACCATTGCTGACCAGAGGCCGAGGGGCTTTGGAGAAGTATAGCGTTAGTTGTAACTTGCAAGCAACTAGTCCGAAGCCCGTATATCTCCATCGGATCCTGTCCCCCCCACCGCTACACCTGATAGGCCGCCAATATCACTGTTGGTGTTCGGCTTTTGTCGCAATAATTCAAAATTGACTTCGTATCTGTCTGGTTCGGACCATTGTGTTGATACCGTCATCGGCCCGCATCCGTACCGTCAGCACCTATTCGCATCATATCGTTTCGATCTTGACCCCGGTCTCGACGTTGACCTCGACCCTTGCCCTCCTACCCCCCTACTCCTCATCATCACACATCATGTCCCGGCCTGCTAAGTCAGTTGGTTCCGCTTCTGTTGGCTCTAATGGTACCGGATACTCGTCGTACGCCGGGTACGCCGCGTCAACCGATAGCAACTACACGGTAGCTACCCAGTACACCAATTATAGTGAAGACGCCTATAACATGTTACAACCCCCGCCACCTGGGACATGCCCTTTGCCATGCGAATTCGTTGGAATAGGGAGTTGTGATGTCCAATTTCATTACGAAGATACAGAGGCGTGGATCAACCACATCATCTCCGACCATCTTCAAAACAAGCTTCCCCAAAAGGTAGACTGTTGGTTCTGCAACGAGTACTCTTTCGACAGCAAGGATTCTCGAGGACCTCGCGGTGACCGTCTAGCGAATTTCTATAATAGGATGGAGCATATTCGCAGCCATATCGCAGATGGCAAGACGGCTCTCGACATGGTTCCGGATTTTCATATGCTTGATCACTTGCACAAGCATAGATTAATTTCAGAGCAACGGTTTAATGAAATCAAGAGGGCATATCATGGGCTGCCATGCCCCCGTGATCATATGATTGGTATTTTCACCTCCGGCTTTGTACCGCCAGAGAGGCGCCAGCAAGCGGAACGCTCGAATATGGTTCAAATAGATCATGTTAAAGAAGAGAGGCAACGGAAGAAAGATAGAAGGAAGAGATGACTTCCTTAAAGGCAAAATCAATCGCCGTTTGCGGCGGCGAATTGAGGGGAGGGAGTAAGGCTATAAGCGCCCAGCATACCCACATGCACACATGAACACACGAAAATGGTTCGCGAACTAAGCAGAGCCGCACTGTCGCCATGGATGCTCGGCTAGACAACCGATGTGCGTTTTGCTATGCTCCTTTGGTCAACACCCTGGCCTCGGTCCTGATCCCGGTTCAATATTAAATGAGCTCGATATCTTGTTTCTGTCTCGTTTCTGCTGTTTGATTGTCATTTCTTGTTATAATATGTCTTTTTATCATTACTTCTTTTCACATACCCTGGCTATGAGGCCTTCTCTACTATGAAGAGAATCCCGTCTCATTATACCTCGAATGCAAGTCGGAAGCGCCCTTCCACTGCAGCATGCATGGGGGATCGGCAAGGCAGATTCGCACTTCATTCAGCCTTACAGTTCCCCTTAGGTTGCCCAGACTGCCCACATTTGCGTTGTTGATGCGACACAAGCCCTGCAAGAGGATATGTGAGGGCGCCGGCGATTGGTTTGTCGGTTGACTCGCTTGCTATTATATGGTGTCTGGGGTATGCAGATTTATGGAAAGGTACTCCGGGCGTATGGTGCTCGACTGGTGCGGAGAGCCGCTGAGCGGACGGACCATCGCATGAGACACCCATCATGATCCAACAAGGCTGCGCTCTTCTCTTTATACTTGATGACGTTATGAATTTCCTATAGCATTGACGAGACCGACCGCCAGACAGTCTTGAGGCGTTTTGGGCGGCTGTATGAACGAATAACTGAACGATGAACATGATGAAATGATAAGTGACCCAGAAGAATGTTATTTAAAAGGGTCCACAGCGTGGCGCAAACGCAGGGAGAATATGATAGTATCTATTTTATATCTCTGTTAGTTATACTCGATTATTAAAACACATCGTCCCTCTTCTCTCACCGCAACTTTGCTCGAACGGATATGCGTACGTCGTGCCGTGGTGGCGAAGCTGCCTTGCTTCGCCTCCTCTACTTACTCGCCTTTGGAATTTTCCTAACCAACCACATTTCTGCTTCGCTAGATGTGAAAACTTAAAATTGACATTTGACAAGAAGAATCTAGTAGCCTAAATGATGTGTCTCCTTTCCCGTGCCACTATACCGGAGCACGATTAGTCACATTTACTAACATAAGGATACTCTGGTGGCGACGTCGCACCTGCGGAACGTTATCTAGTCTTATTGGTACAATACAGAATACCTTCCAGGGCGTCTTCAGGCATTGATATCGTAGGGTTTTGTAGATTTACCTATATATAAGATATGAATGCATTCCCTGGTTCTTCTCCTGTGCCTTTAACCCCCTTTTCTAGTCGCACCCGGCGCGATAGCTACCCATCTACATAGCTAAACGTATACGTACCTGCCTAAAACTCTTTCACTCGACTAGTTATAGATGCCGTAAAAATGAAACAGGAAATAGTTTCTCTATAGAAGACAGTCTTACCGACCGAGAAAAATAAAGGATAAGCTCAAGATTCCCCTGGCTCTATATACACAGTACCTATCCCCCCCTTCCCCAAAATCCCCTCTCGATGCGGAGAGAGACCAACATACCTACCTACATAACTAACATCGAACAAAGACCATCCCCCGCTTCGCACGCCCTTCGGGATGCAAAGTAAATCTGACCTCTCCAATCCCCATCGGTGCAAGATAGACAGGCTCAGACCCCATTTCCAATGGTACGGGCGTAAGCCGTGGGGACCGTCGCCGGGTGCGTCAGACCTATTTAATTTTCTTCTTGAAAAAAAAAAGGCGGACGGTTGCCTTGTTTGCACAGCCAGCCACTCAGCGGTCTCCGAAAAAGCTGACGTGGGTATTTCGTTTTCCCTCCCCCCTTCGCTCTCCAATGGATGGGTAGATAGCCGAATTTATGGTTCCTCCCTCTCCCCCTTGCTACGATCAATGGATGGATTTTATAGGTAAGCATGAACATCGCCTAGATTGTAATTTCCACAAAATACCAGGGAACGACGAGTGACGAAATAACTAGGTAGATATCAAGCCCGTAAATGTTAAAGCGGATAAAGATTGGGGAAAACGAACGAAAACTGCCCCTCTTCGGACTTGAAAGTCCGGAGATGAGAGGGGCGAATCGGAGGCCTCCCCTGTGTAAATCTCCAACTTAACTCCCGTATCTCCCTGCTGCCTACATATCAAGGACATCGAATCCGGATCAATGCCCCCTATCGGGAGGAAGGACCGACTCAGGACAAGTATTCGCGGGTCCCGTCCGGCTCCGATACGGGGACCTCCGTCTCGTTTTGATACTTATTAAACGTAGTGGTTCTTTCCTCTAGGGAAGAGATTGGACACCGTCGGTGAATTATCTGGTGAACAGACCTTAAACTCGCTCTAGAAGCAGGTATTGAAATTTAAATAACCACCTATACGCGGTTGCTATACATAATGCACCCCCTTCGCTATATCAACTACCATTAATTACACCGTCTCTTTTCACTAGATCATGCACCTATGCAACATCATATCTTCACCCAACATCAGTGAAACTCGGCCTCGACCCGCCCGTACCTAACTCCATCGACCTTCAACTCGAAGCTCAAGCCCGCGCTATCGACGATCATCTCAAGTGTAAAATCGAGATTATCGAACTCGACGCCCCTCGTCGTCGTCAGTCTCGTGAACAGGCTTCTCGGGACTGCACTTAGGTCCGTGGTAAGTGTGCACACGTGCACTAGTTCCCTTGAATACGCGGCTGTGGGCTCGTCTGCCTCGCATGCGATCAAGTCGTCTGTGACTACGAGCGACTGCCCCGGCCGGAAGTTGCGTGTGTAGTGGAAGGCGATGGGTGATAGAGGAGATATGGCTTCGCCCTGATTTAGGATTAGCATTACGATAAATAAGGTAAGATGGGATAGGATATGATGTTGTGTGTCATGGAGTAAGAAGATGTGAAAAGGACTGAGACGTGATATGTCGATAGTATGACTCACCTTAGCTATATGCCACTGCATTCGGTCGCTGACCATCCACCGCTCCCACAAGGGGCTCCAGTACCGTTCGCTCACGTCATGTTTCTCTTCATCGTAGACGGTCGCGTAGGACGTTCCGTAATGCATGCGTGCCTTCCTGCTGATAACCATGTTTCCCTCGAGCCCACGTAGTACGGCACCACGAACCACGGCCGTCCAGGCATATACGGGCTGCATGACTTCGATGTTCCCATTTCCATCAAGAGCGGCGGCAGCGCTGGCCGCATGGGTCGGTCGTTCCGTATACGGGGGAGGGGCCGCGCTCGTGAAATGCGCTTTCAGTCGTCGGTAAAGATAGTCACTCTGGCCAAATCCACCGACTAGTATGATGCCTGACACGATCCCTCCCTTGCTACGGAGGCCATCTACCTGACCTTGGACTAGGTCGCATACTTCTTTGACAACAGGTTCGAAGATCCCTTTGACCTCATCGGCAGTCATCACAAGGAATCCCGAATCTATCCGTGCTTCTTCGTCATCGGGAAGTCCTGGGAATCTATGGGCTATGAGCGGACGACTTTCAGGGGTAGGTAGAATCGGAAGTAGGTACTTACGGGACATTGACTTCCTGATACTCGTCTTCGTTGAAATTCCTCTTCACGAATTCTTCGAAATATCGAAGACCCATCTGCCACGTCTTGCCCTTTTTCGTCTTCATCTCCTCGAACTTGCTATGACCGAGTCTTCCTCGAACATGTTCTTCGAACCTGTAATTTAAAAACGCACTCCCGCAAAGGCCGCCAGTCCCGACAGCTGATTCCTCTACTTTAAGAGGTTTCAGTGACATTATTTTATATGCGATCAAGCTACACGATTGAATTAGTTGTTAGCTGAGTACGCGCTGGTAAGCTTTAAAGATCACTGACTCTACCGTTCCGCCGCCGGCATCACAAACAATAAAATTATCTCCTACGCTGAGATGATTTGGTTGAATAGCCTTGAGAGTATAAACAGCAGCAGCTTCGGGTTCGCTAATTATCTGAATATCCGCTTTAAGACCCATCCCTGCCCTCTCAGCAGCCTGCAGCGTTGCATTTTTTGCAGCATCAGACCATACTGCAGGACAAGTGAGAACAAAGTCCACATTAGTTGACGCCATGAACGATTCGCCGTATCGCCGAGTGAGTGTGTCCATCGTGTGCTTGTAAATCTCGGTAAGGTAATCGCTAACCGCATCTATGACCGTTTTATTGTACTTCTTAAGCTGGGTGGCGGTCTCCTGCGGACTGACGTAGAATGGTAGTTTCTGTGACCGGTCGAGGAAAAGCTTGATACATCGTAACCGCGACTCCTCGGGCTTAAATTGGAAACCCCATTTGACGTTGGGTTTGGTCTCAGGAGTCGAATTTGGCGGAAAGTCGTAAGTGATTTCTGTGGGAACTTTGTCAGATGTGATGCCATTCCCACCCGGCCATGTCTTAATAATCTCGACGTCATCTGGTGTCGAGGTATATACCGCCGCTACTCTATTGGTCTGGTTAGCGCCTCGTTGATTGTGCAACGGTATCCAAGCCACGAATACTATCATGTAAAGTACATAGTATGTAAAGGAGAAATTCGATAAACCACACAGTAGACACAAGGAAATAGAGCCACAATGTACCAACTCGTAATTGCTCGTATATGTCCCCGCATCTGTGTTGAGTCTAGACGGTGGCAAGAAGCCGAACTCACCCAGAGAATGTGGTACCAAAATCGACGCCGACTATAAGGCGGTCATTGATGGGCATGAGCCCCCTTGCGGGCTCACGTACCGGGCCATTGACGGCTTCTGTTGATGATGGTGGTGTGTAGTTGGTGAAGTAATTCCTACTAGCCTGATTCCTAAGACTCGGCGATGATCGAGTAGGAAGGCTGATGTTCATGATGCCGCCACTTTTTGATTTGTTGTTCAATGTAAATACCCACTCATATATATATATAAGGTATAGATACCTATATATGTCAATGGTTATCTCTAGTCTTCACCGTCTTGCTCTCCTCACATAAGCGTAGATTCGAGGATAAGTACGTTATTGAAAATATATGAAGCGCCGGTGCGGAGTAGACAGTTTAAGAGAGCAACGGTGTCGGAAATTTAGAAAAAAGGAAAGAAAGGGGTCATCATAAGAAAGTCAATAAGGTAAGGTATGGCCAAGTTAAAGTTGAAGCGCGGAGTCGCAGCTGCAAGCACAGCCGCTTCGATCCCCGATATGCACTTGCGGGGGGCTGAATGAATCTGCTCGCTGGTCGTATACTTTTACCTGTACAAGTACAACAAGTATTAGGTACCTGTCAGATATCTTCAAAATCTCCAAAGCTAACAAATGAGAAAGGACACAATGTCATATATTCTCTTTTAAATTATTGTCAGATAACTCTGCCGCATCAATTGACAGAAGGCAGCAGCTTTTTGGAAAAAAATATACGAAGTTCTAGCCGATCCGATCAGATTTATTCTGCTGCCTGAACCAAAGCTATGCATGTCTCTAATATTCGGAATGTACCCTACCTAGTACCTATAAGTAGGATTCAAGGTACCGACGTAACAACTCGTTTAGGGCTGATTCTCAAACTCTACCTACAACTAGCGGACCCGCTCACCCACCATACCGGCACCACCTATTCGGCTTACTATCTCGCCCTGAGATATCGCAACTGCTACATCTTCACAAACTCAATGTACTTAAAGTGTAGTTTTCACTCGATTTGAAGGATTCGAAGAATATTGTGAGGTTGGATAATTGTGTCATGTGAGTTGATTATAGGCTAAGGCAGTGCCCATGTGGTATAAATAGTGCTGCATATATATAAACACTTCCTCCAGTTGCTGCACCATATATGACAAACTACTTGGGGTGGCAAGCCTCCAGATAACTTCTAAACTTTAAATCCTGCTACCACCTCGAGTTGCCGCCTCGAAAAAACCAAATAGAAATATGCAGATCTTTTTTTTCTTTGTACAGTTGTTGTGCTTGCCCTAAAATCCCGACCAAACTGTGACTCAATCCTCTCGGTGACCACATATATCCCTTATTATCTTTCTGCCGTCGGACGCAATAAGCGTGCCTGTGGGCCATCCACATCTAACAAAGGGAATCATCTCATATTTGGGACCACGCCCTTTTGAAACCTGGCAAAAAAATTCAAATCTATACTGGGTATTCTCGAAGATAAGGTGGCCGAAAACACGAAATTAGCTGGTCTGAACCGTAAACCAGCATTTGGGGTATTTGGGATTTGAGATTGAGACATCGCTGAATCGGAAGGAATCAAATGTCGAACAAGGGCCCTAGATCCATGAACAGAAATCGAGCCAAGATTGAGAGAAGTATGCTGGAAAAAGAGTGCTGATATAATGCCCTAGACTCCTTGAACCCGCAAAAGCAACCCCTAACACCATGCCATGAGGAAGAATTGATACAATCACCGCCATCAGTTATTTTTTAAAACCTATTACCGGCTGCCCAAATGCTTGCAGCCGCCGAAGAAGCCCATTCACTCTCTTCATATGGGGGAGTTGGCCACTTGTGCTGGCCATCCCTCCCAGAGTTCTTGTGTAAGTCTAAAGGCTTGGGCGTTAGAGCTTCATGTCCATCCCCGAATAGGACAACATTCCCACTGGCCGATGGCGACGGAGTCGGGTAGGGATTCGTTAGTCCAAGATTGCTAGCCGATTGCCGAAGATTGGTTTTCCCATCCTTCTCAAGTCGCTTCATCGCCTTATGGGTAGAGTTGAGTACCTCATCGAGGAGCTCATCCTCTTCATCCAATGCATCGCTCTGGACACCGTGAGTTGCTTGGGCCCTTCTCGTTCTACTAGAAATTGGTCCGGGTGTTCGGGCGGCTCCGATTAGATTATCAACGGACCTGGGTTGCTGATGCGGCAATGAGTGGTGTCGCTTAAGATTACCACTCGATGCAGTCATATGGATGGGTGGGGCGGGAGTACTTAAATCAGCATTGTGGTGAGGGTCTCGTAGAGTCCGGTCTAGCGATTCGTAGTTGTCGGTCTTAGCTGCTGATCCGTGCTGGTCAATAACCATCGAGGACCTATTGCTAGCCCACGGACCGCAGCCAGCTTGTGCTTCAATATCTTCATATGCAGGTGAGACGGGAGTCTGATGTCTACCGGAAAATCTTCTTGCTCTCTTACGTAGGTGAGAAAAGAAACTTTCTTTGTGGCCGCTTGGGGGCGATGCCAGCCCACTGTTGCCGTTCAGGGCTCGTTCGGCCTGTTGTCGATGCATTTCAGCATATTGGCTTGTGCTTGATGCTACAGAAAGTTGTCGGCCAATCTTCTTAGAACCTTTCTCATCCGAACGAGGGGTTCGATTCGATGCTTGCGCAGTCACAGCATCTGATAAGGGCGAAATAGGCCGGATCGTAGGCAAAATCGGCATAGGAGCGACATTCGAAGGGCCATTAGTCCACGTAGTTCGTTTACCGGCGGCTGGTCTAGTTTTAACGGCCGGAATTTCGTTTGCTTCCGGCGACTGGATTGGTGATGGGCGTGGGGCCGCAACTATATCCTTCACGCTAACCTGCGCCGCCGAACTGTCCGTGCTGTCATTGCGACCGATTAACGATTTCCTGAACCATGAGGGCTTTGATGAGGTTGGTGTCGCGGAGCTACCGTCTTTCCCACGTCCTATATCAGATTGTTTGCGCCCCAAAATTCTAGATGCCGACGACTTAGGCCTTAATGGATCAACAGCGTCGGTAAAGTAATCATGGGCCAATGCCTGAGTCGATGTAGGGCGACTCTTAGGATCCCACATCAAACACCAAGTCACAAATTGGCTCAGGGATGTAGGCCACTGAGGCGTCTGCAGTATCGTATCCATCGAGTGCGGCGCCATTTTGGGGAATGAGAAACCGAGCTTCCCAGCTAGTCGTGTTCCCTCCCTCCACTCTCCGCCACCAACTCGAGCACCGGCCTTGTTGTACCAGTTACCAGGGCTACCCATGATCTCGCAAACCCTCCAAACTTGGTCTACTTCATTACCTCCTGGGAACAAGGGTTTCAAAGTAGCAATTTCCACTGCCATGGCACCGACAGCCCAAATATCTACCGGTGCGGAATACTCGCCAGCTCGTAACAATACTTCCGGGGCTCGGTACCATCTGGTTGATACGTATGTGGTGTAAGGTAACTTGGAATGGGTTTCTCGTGCTAGACCAAAATCTGCAATCTTTACAGTGTACGTCGGGGGTGTTGAAGGCGGCGTCATCAGGGCTGAATACCGCCTGAATGAATTGGCGGAATCTTGATGACCGGATGTCGTAACTAATATGTTTTCGGGCTTGATATCGCGATGGAAAAATTGGTGAGCGTGGATGTGCTCGAGGCCCTGCATGATCTGGTAGAGGATACTCTTGACACTTCCATTGTCAAGACATTTATGATCACGGGCTTTCATTAGTTGATACAGATTTCCCTCCATGTACTCCATACATATATGAAGCTTCTTAGTAAATGGATCTAGGAATATATCCAGTGCGGGGACTAAATGACTGTGGGGCGGCAACGTCCTCAGGAAGACGACTTCTCGGAGCTCGAGGCATGGTGTGAACGACTCGAATGTCTTCTTCATCGTCTTGATGGCAATCTAGAGAATCATAGTTAGTCTCGCGTCCCGCCCAATCATTTACCACAAAACATACCACGGTGCCTCGACGGGCAACGGCAGCACCAGCAGTCCTCACTCTTGCTAGAGCTACACTGCCGAAACTTCCATCTCCAATTTCCTTCAGTACTTCAAATCGGTCCTCGAGAGCAAATCCGACAACTCCTTGGGATGTCGAGGACCCCCGATGGGAATCATGTGTCACGACCATTGTGTAAAAAGGAGCCTTCGGTATTAATGGTCTGATTGCCCTCTTCCCGATCCTACTGACACAGAGAGGGTATGACAACCTTCCCTTGTACAGTCTCTTTATCCTCTAGATAGCTCTATTTAAGAGCTACACTGGTGTATCGGTGCATTCAGTTTGGGCGAGATCGTTTAAACAAACAGCAGGACGTTCGAATCGATAGGACTGTTTGATTCCGGACGCTGGGGACGAGATGCTCAAAGTGAAATCGAAAGAAACAAACCACGATCTAAACTAAGACGGAAAGGAATAACGGGATGATATGCAGAAGATGGGACATAAGAGAGGAAATGAGCAGGAAGTGAATGGATTAATAGGTCGGTTGAATAATTAAAAAGGGACAAGGGGTGATGGGAACCAGTATGTCGGGGTGCGGGTCGGCGTTGGTCCAAGCTGATGTTGTAGGGGACTGAGCTTCTGGAAATACTGCACACTCCTTGCTAGCGTATTAGTGGTCGCTGTGTCGGATTCAAGGGAGTGACGGATTGACGATTTTCGTTTTGAAATTTGTCAAAAAAAAAAATGAGTGAAAGGCAAAATGTTCTGATGATTGGAATTTATTATTGTCGTCTTCTTTCTTCGAATCTGTTTAACAGGCCTCCTTGAACGATTAACTGCACTGGTTGTTGTTGCTACAAGTCGTTGTATCTTGTTCTAGTAACGGGATTACCGTCGCGAGATAAACGAACCCAAGTGAGATCTATGTAGCGGGTGTGAGGAATCAACGATGCAATAAGGGCTAAGAAAACTGGTAGCAATTCTTGGTCCAAATTTATCGTTGCGCATATGAATTCCTCCTGTATGTGAACTTGAAAACGAAAGTTTTGAATTATTGATTGAAGAAAAAAGAGTGAGAGAAAAAAGGGAAAACGAGAAAAAAGGCGAGGGTTGAATTGAATGGTCGGATGGGATGGGATGGGATTGGGAGTTCGAATGAATGGACGAATTGCTAGATTGGCTGATTGAAGTGATTTCAAAGGTGGTTTGACAGGTTCTTTCCCTCACGCTAGGCTGGTACTGGTCAGGAAGGGGCAGGAAAGGATACAGAGGTACCTAAGGAGAGGGGGAGGAGCTCTAACGGCACGAAAGGGAAACCTTAGAAGCCTTAGCATGAATAAAGTTCCCCGGGGAGCATAACGAACGCCAATTTCGCTAGTCATCCATGAACATAGACGTCGGGTCGTTCAGGCAATCAGAGCCAATCTTAGCAATTTACGCTTAGGGTCAGGGGTATAAAATAGAAAGAGAGAAAAATTTTGGTGAGTTACAGCTCGAGTGGATTCCCCTTTTTTTAGTTTAATTAGCAATGATCTTATTTTCCCATTTAGATACAATCAACACTCTACCGTCTTATGATGAAATCAGCAGTACATCTCATATACCCTCCTTTACATAGTAAAACCAACACGTTTGAGAGAATCCCTCAAGTACTGGGTTAGAACTGGGTTATGTTTGTTCGGAAGCGATTGTCGACAATTGCATAAAACAACCACCCGGATACGCCGTCGTATACAGTGTATATAGTGTGTATACGGGACGCTCTCACTGTATTTCTAGGAACAGGATCACTAAAATCAAACGTCCGGCAGCCATTTCCGCCCCTAAACAAAGTCACGGTGAAGATGAGACCTATTACATAGTTGGATATCACGCTACTGCGGACGAAAGACACTCTAATGGTTAGAGGCAAGGCTAGGATGGGATAAAAGCACACAGTATCACGCTATTGGAAATATACAATAAGGCGAATTCTGCATCACCACCCAACCCTTACCCTACTTTGATCACGATGGATTTTTTTTAGTTTTATATACAGAATACATCGCCTATCAATACTTATAGCAGAAAATATCCATCAGACGAATCCCGCCTTTCACAATTTTATTACTGTGCACGCATGTCATCTTCGTAGGTAGGATGAAAAGACTAAGCATCCAACGATGCTGAGATGAGAACCATCATAAGCCAAGACAACTTTACCTACCCTATCAAGATGGCAGGTACCGGAGTACATAAAAGAAACGACAGCCACTCAGTTAGGAAAATAGAGACGCGTGGGTCGGGATCTCACCCTGCTTTTAGTCAATGCCAGCTCAGCACAGAGCATCCGTTTTGCCATTTGGACCGTTCACTGCGTCCAGTAGTAAACAGCAAGGGTTTATCGCGTACCCATGACACGCCTCTATTTGACGAATAACACTCTAGCGGATCGATGGGGCTTCATCAATAAGGTACTCCTAGGAAGATGAAGCACGGTGTGAAACCGTGCAGGTACCGATACGTACTTAATTCCGGTCTCCCACCAATATCGATGGCGGCTTCTCCTCTTATGAGGTATGTGATGGAACAGCGTACATACGTACGGCCGTTTCGTCATACTTCTCCCTCTCCTACATGATACGTAATAGAACAGTTCCGGCTCAAATACACAGCGCCATGTATTATACATTGGTACATATAGTACCAGCCGTACTAAGAAGTGTGGCTTTTTTTCAGAACAAGACAATGTTCCTTTTCTACGCCTCTACGCCCTAAAAACAAGTTGTGAGATGTCTTGCCCGCTTTCTAACGGAAGGGGGGGTCAGCTATGAATTCCTTTCGCTTGATCCGAGCGAGATTTGAGTCGATGAACCGATGAACTCCCGTCAAGACATTTTAGGTGATCAAGATCGTACCTTGCGTTGCACGGACCAAAGAATGGACGGATCCACTACCGGTCAAGGCAAAAGACTAACCTTATGGAGACGGTCAAGAAAAAAAAGAGGCTGGCCGAATTAAGCGTTCTCGATCATTGATTTCGAGGTCCGGGGATGAATTGGTCACACCGTCCTTCGAGGTTGAACCCTCAACCTCATGCCCGAGTGTGGAAAGCAGCATCGAAAGCAAAACATACATCAGCATACGACCAGACTGGGCATACAGGATACATGTATGTATGTATGTAACATGTATCTCCAGGTCCTATCGTGCCTGCGTGCATCTGGCGTCTGGGCACATACCTCCTATCGACAAGGCACTATTATGTATGCGGTAAATGCGACCAAAAAGGGAGGCCGTGAGTGTGATTCAATCCCGATTATGGTCAAGAGCGATGCATGATGCGCAGGGACTACTGCCCGTTTAGAACTGCCAAATGGAATCGTTCCTGCCACCAAGCGACGTGGCGCACATTGGACGAAAATGCCCAATCAACCTAATCCGCTACGGGGAAAGCCCGGTGCAAGGGATTGACCGCGGACGGCGCGGGTGAGGCAGGCACCGCTCGTTAGAAACGCCCAAAACGCCATCTAAAGGGTGGAGTTTATCTGAAAAGTTACGCGGTACAAATGAAGATCAGATAAACGACTTCTCTCTCCGCGTGCATCTAGTGGCAGTTGGATGTTTATTTGTACATACTTGGAAGTACTCAAACCTCCGTCGATCAACCAGACAGCTAAGGAGAGAGATACCGGCGCATGGAGGGCGCTCCTTAGCAAATTCGAAGTACATCGAACAATACCTTGAACTTGCATAAATGGACGCTGCCGCGTGGATATGTACTATACCCTTTTAGGAAGAGCCCCTGAGAGTTAAGTGCATGGAGATCAGGGTACTGGGTACTAAGAGACCCCATCTATTATGCAAATAATTGTATGCGCATGTGCGGTACTTGGGTACAGAATGTCTGGGTGAAATTGCCGCTTTAGCCATTAATGAGCACTCAGCACAGAATCAGGAACGCGTAGACTTGCTTCTCTCCTTCCCCCACGCGTGTTAGACGGCTGGACGGTATCAACTGTTTAGACGCAGTTTCGACGATCAGATATCATCATGCAACCATCAAAATACACTATTAACTATACCATACCATGTACAACTTACCGACACCATTTGGACCTATTACTGCCATACTAAATTCACCACTAACCTAACCATAGTAGATCGTATTTCCGATCAAAGGCGGGATATGCAATGCGCACATGTCTCTTTGATTTTCATTGAACAATGGATCCGTTGTACTATGTATGCTACCGTTTGCACGTGTTGCCTAGGTACATAGGATGTCGTCAAATGAGGCACGGAGATGGCGAGGTCAACGAACGACAAGCCATCCTGATGCCTAATGGCGGATACATATTAATTAAGCCCTACACATCCCGAGAATCGAACTCCATTCGAGACACTCACTCAAGCTAGGCAGCTAGGCTAAACACCATCACGGCAGAGACCCCTTAGCTTTTGTCGCACAAGCTCGACATCGACCGGAGTGCATTAGCAAGATTGTGGAGAATGAGATGTCAATATCAAATGCATGTTTAATATCATCTATGCTTATTACTATATATCCCGAGCGTCTCTTCGATGCATGATGGCCCCGGATCCCAGAGACGGGATTACAGATAGGCGGGCTTCGGCGGCGTATTCTAGAAGGTAAAAGTCTATTATTACACCCAGGGGGCTTCAAGTTGGATCACGGAACCAGTGTTTTACCATCCTTGACCGTCGATCCTTTACCTCGTGGGGTGTTCTTATCTTACAATAGCGATCCTCACATTTAAGACTATGCTTTTTCTGTTCATTGGCGTGACTAATATTCAGCCAGTCAACCTTCAGCTTGAGGAGACTCGGTCCGGTTTATGAAAATATTCTTTTTTTTCTTCCCCTTTTTCTTTTCTCCTACGAAAAGGATATTACTTAACCCTACCCCTAGTACTAATGGACCATTAGGGTTTACAGCCTTTGGGCTTTATTCGGACATAAGTACCTAATAATCTCACCGTCCATCCACGAGTTGCGAGACAGTATGATTGTGGCTTGAGTTGAATGCCCTAAGGTCGATTGTGGGACACGGCCCGCTCCCGTCAACGAGATAATTCGATTTACTATGTCCGACGTCGGTCTTTGAGTGAGTTGGGCTCCTGTTCATGTTAGCAATATTCGCATGTTGGTGATAGCTCATATACGAGGGCACAAGAATATTGACAATGACTATCACGGATATTTCATTGACGAACGCAAGCCCGCCCTGGCATAGACTCGTTCGAAGTAGTTTCCTAATTGCTCTAGAATGGGTAGATAAGCTTTGGGGATTTCGTCGACATTGATGTCATGAATCTATAAGCGATTCATGATCTACCCTAGCGATACGGCTATTTTTAAACCGCTCTTCGCGCTAACTCCATGCCTGACGATATCTCAAATTACTTAATTTCTACTATGAATATCGCCGTAATAGCTATTGAGTATTCTAATTTCAACAAACGACGTCTCAATATCTAGACCGGTGGGGATATTTCATAACAAATCAACCCGAATCTCCCCAAGAAAAGATGATCAAGCATACCAACTTAGACCTTATGATAGACCAATTACACGGTCCCTTGGTCTTTCTCTTAGACTGGAAGGTTGTCGATTCAAGAACCACCATAGGTAAGATATATATCTAGTAGCTTAAACTAAGGGTAGATGAGTGTGGCATACCAACGACTCGGGTCCGTAGTAGAGATATCCAAATCTCATGTCATGATTGCCGCACTACTGACGTCGATTCAGCGATGCCAACAGGTAAAATAGCTATGATTCCAACAGTAACCTCCAGGAAAATTTCCACTATTTCCACATCTTCGCCGTCCAACTGATATCGTCAAGACTGGCTTCGTACCGAAGACCAAGCAACCTAACAACCACAGACTTCTACTCATATCCTCATATCTTCCAAGGTTCATATAAACTCCTTTCCACACAATGGAGCACTCCGAAATAAAAACACACATCCGACGTCCCTGGCAAAAATTCCGGGACCCAGACCCTCTCAAGCCGCGGGACCTCCGGCTGCTCGACAAGCTGCCGCTGAAGGCCAAAAACCACGCGATCGCAGCCATGAGCGAGTTCGCCGGGACCTTCATGTTCCTGCTCTTCGCCTTTGGCGGCACCAACGCCGTGAACACAAACCTGCCCGCCTCCACCGCCGCCGACCCCGCGCGTCTGCTGTACATATCCCTCTGTTTCGGGATGAGCCTCGTCGTCAATGCCTGGGTTTTCTTCCGCATCAGCGGCGGCTTGTTTAACCCCGCTGTTACGGTCGGGATGATGGCCGTTGGTGCCCTGGATTATGTGCGTGGCCCGCTGGTCATGTTTAGCCAGATCGTGGGGGGCATTGCGGCTGCGGCGGTGGTTATGGGGTTGACGCCTGGCCCGTTGGCTGTGGGGACGGGGTTAGGTGGCGGGACGACGGTCGTGCAGGGCTTGTTTATCGAGATGTTTCTTACCGCGCAGCTGGTTTTTACGATTTTCATGCTCGCGGCTGAGAAGCATCGCGGGACGTTCATTGCGCCGGTTGGGATTGGGCTGTCGTTGTTTATTGCGGAGTTGATGTACGCCTCATCTTCATCTTGATCACTAACGATGTTCTAGTTAAGTACAACTCGTAAATAGGGGAAGCTGCTAATATTTCTTCGCTCAGGGGTGTCTACTACACCGGCGGAAGTGTAAACCCAGCGCGTTCTTTCGGCCCCAGCGTCGTCACGGGTACCTTCTACACCTACCATTGGATCTACTGGGTAGGTCCTATTCTCGGCTCGCTGGTCGCATCTGGGTTCTACGTCTTCATCAAGGCCCTCGAGTACGAAACAGTAAACCCGCAACAAGACCAGCCTACCGATATACCCGTCGAGCCGAGGATCTCTTCCGAAAAGCCGGAGAGAAGCGCGCATCTGTGGGATGAGAGAACGGCGGCTGCGGACAGGTTTAGTGTATCGTACATGGGCGGCTCGGGTGGTTCGAATCTACCTACTGTAGAACCCAAGGTAGAGACTGGTCGTAGTTTAACTCACTCGCATTAGTTGTAACATTGCTTCACGAATGAAATTGGCGAAATTCTTAATTCCTTGACCATTATGAGTATTGAAAATTATGTATAAGTTATTTGGTTCCCTGATGCTGCTGAAGCTCAAGACCCTTGCGGGCTACTATCTATGTGATTAGATACCTAGATCAAGAAGTGAATTATAATTATAATTATATACAACGTAATTTGTTGAGTAATCTCCCCTGCTCGAACAACGCTTCTTTTATGGTATATAATTTTCCCTAGGGACTCTAGAGTGGCAGAATCCCGGATGGCGAAATTTGACGTCGTTTCCTGATTATGTAGAAAGCGACAATCCAATTTTAATGCAGCCAGAACTTACGTACGTGCTATACCTCGCTGCAGGAAGAATGTAAACATAAGCACCGCACGTTACGAAGGTGTCAAAAACAACGCTGGTCGATGATATGCAAGTAAAGGCACCGGCGTTGCCCACGGAGCAGGTAAGAGCCGTGTCGCCAAGACTAGCCGCCGTCGTAGATGATATGAAATTTACGGTACTGATGGTGCTTGATGTCGTGAAGATGTACGCTGTCAATTGCGGCTGGTCACGCAGAGACCATACCCCAGCGTCGGAGACAGAAAAGTTTCCAGCAATAGATACGCCTGTGTTCGCATAGTCGTACCTCAAATATTTGTAGCCGTTGATCTCTTCTAGAGTAAGATATCGCCCTATCCTCGCTGTAGTGGTGCTACTAGTGATCTTAAGATGTGGTGATTGTGTCGGTGTGTAGGTTGAGGTGACGGTCTCGGTAAGCACATCGGTAGTCGTCTGGGTGGCTGTCAAGGTTGATGTTTCGACTGTGGTGGAATCGCTAGTCACCGTAATGGTGACGACTGAAACAGATACTGACGGAACACTAACGCTCACAGTACTAAGGATCGTGGAAGTGGAGATCGGCGTTGGCGCAGTTACGATCGAAGTCGCGCTAACAGCGTCGATACAAGCGCAGGCGGATGAGTATTCTGCTAAATCAGAGCAGTAAGATGCAATAGGAATAGCTGGAACTGATGAGGACGAAGTTGTTGGCACTGTAGACGAGCTGGTGGATATAGATGGATATATCGAATAAGTGGCCGAAATGTTACTGGGGACTGAAGATGAGCTCTCCGGAGCAAAAGAGTAGGTGGATGAAGGTTGAAGGTAAGGCGAAGATGACAATGTCGTCCTTGGTTTACAACCACCGCGCTTCTTGTGCTTTGCTGGAGTGACTGCTGCAGCAGTGACAGTACCAGTAGTGGTAGTAGTTGTTCTTGTTGTCTCCGTTATCGTGTCAGGGACATCTGTATATAGAGTGGTGATCGCCTCATAGATCGAAAACGTCGTGCTTATAGAGACCACGATATCTGTGTATGAAACTGTATCGACAAGAGTAGAGAAGACAACTTCCACGGATGGAGTCCTTTGAAACTATTAGCATTTCGGCTTCTCCCATCTCTATCGTGAGCAACAGAAGAGCGTAAACCTACACAGTTGAAACGACAGGTGCTCCAAACGTAGTTGTACAAGCTGAATACTGAGCGAGTGGGTTTCCGTCAATAGAACCAACAACTTGTTGCAAACACTGGTTGACGACACATGATGGATTATAACTGTTTAGCTGAGAGTCTGCCATCTTGGCAACTAAAAGAAAGGCTGGGGAAAAAACAGAACTGAATAAATAATTAAAGGCAAGGTGAAAGCTCAACTTGAGATCAACATCATCAGTTCTTTTCGCATATTTACCACATCACTTATATGAGATATTCATCTGTCTTGCAGCTGTATGCGGCCCTCGTTGGCCAGGTCTAGGCCTAGATGTAAACATCAACTAAGGGAGCTAGTCCAGGGGAACTGCAGCAAAACTACGCATAGATTTCTTGAATCAGACGATCCAGATCTACTTGGATAAAGCTGCGCTCAGCTGAGGATTAGGCGCGATGCTAGCGGTAGTAGTGGCGACATGCAGAACCGAGCCTCAACGCTTGTCAATCAATCAGATTCGATGCTGGAGAATTAGCTTAACAGCCAACGAGTCCCAGATCATCAAAACTCTTAACTACTACCGATCCCATGTTCGATAGTGTACTATTGTTTGCGTAGGCTTCTCCAAATACGTTATCGGGTGCTAGAATAGGTAGAATATCCGTGGATTAACTCATAATAGGTAATTCAAGGTCGTGTGCGTTTGTCAATTTATTCTGAGCAGAAATGACCAACTACTCCAGAAAACCCGGTCGGCACAAGGCATCAAGGGTCGATTCTGTCCTCGATGGTGGGATTAATAATATAGAATAACATCCATACCGAGGCAGACAGAGTGAGTGCGATCATGTTAATTCTAGATGACCGAGCTGGGATACTCAATCCAATTCATCTGCTTGGAACGGGGTTATTTCTTTTGATGAATAGCAAGTCGGGGTAGACGCGTGGAAAATTTAAAATGCGCAAATATTTCATTCAGTGGAAATTAAATTATTCTTCAGGCTGCGGAAAGTGGGATACGATCTTACGTAAACATCCCCTTGATTATGTAATGGCAAAAGGTACCCCTTTTTCAGTCAAATCAAGCAATTATTGCTCAAAATTCAAGTAACTTCATCCTATTCTAAATTAGTCACATGGTTGTTAAAAATACGAATTCAGATACAGTTGAACATTGAATATCATGGATATTGCAAGTTATCAAGGGTATCGACTACCTAGGTACCTAGTACTACCTCAAGAGCTCGGTATCGAGCTCCTTCCAAATCGTCTAGAAGCAATAACCTAAAGGTAGGAAAAAGTAACATCTATCTTATTAATGATCAAAATCGGTCAGTCGGCTAGGAATTCTAGGTACTCTTCATGTCAGAGCCGCTTCGAACTTTCGTTCTAAAGCTGTTCCTATTCTCACCAACTCCTTCTTAACTTTGACCTCCTGGGTGTATCAATAAATGGGATTAATTTCATAACAATTACATTAGATTGAAAATTTCAACCTCGAGTATGAATAACTGCACAAGTGAAGACCAAATCAACTTGGTCTTACTTTTCACTCTATCGTGGTCATGACGACCACACTAAGGTGAGAATTTTAACAACTCCATTCATAACAGGCGGCCAAGCCAATATAAATTTACAATTACATTCTACGATATATATACCTAGGTATATTTACGCTTTTCCAACATCGTTGTAACTTAGTAATAGTGACGTAGTACGTACCCAATCCTCTTTCCTTCATTCCTTCCTTAGTTTCTTCTTCAGTAGATCGAAAAGTGTCACTTTCATCCTAACTTCGAAGGATACTTATGTACCTACCTAGTACACATCCATGATTTTCATTACTCCTACCTCCATCCATACTTTTCAAACGTTTCCTTCAACTCTTCCTTCAAATACAACACAGGACATCTTGGTCCATTTTTACTCTTATGAGTTCAATGCCTTTTCTCAACTTCCAGCCTGATTTTTGTTCTTAGCTAAACAATTATCAGGTCTGACTTCTTCATAAATCAATCCCAATCTGAAGAACGTTTACGACTCAACTAGACAAGATGTACTCTAACCAGACACCAACCCCGACCGCGTAAGTTTCGAATCGACTAATTGCATTAGAGTATATAACACTAACATCCTAGACAGGTTCAAGTGTGCCATCGACGGCCAGTGGCTCACACCAGACCATTACTCTCAGAGACAGATCGCCAAGTGGCATCAGCAGAAAAAGAAGCTCAGAGATGGCGTCACCCCTAACACTATCGGCTTGATTTGCAAGGAGCACACAGGGCAAACCCAGAGTCAGACGGAACATCGTGAGATCCACTGCAATGGTCCTTGTGGCGCTTGGAAACCTAGGGAGCAATTCAGTAAGAACCAGCGCAATATCGACAACCCTGTAAGTATAAGTCTTTAAATGCCGCTCTAGGATTCCGTCCCTTACTAACGATCGATATAGCGATGTATCACTTGTACCTTCTGGGCAACCAATGTCGGTGCTAAGGAGGCCCCTCCTGCCATTCATGAAAATGAGATGCATAGTCAAGCGATGTGCGATGGTTTCTTACCAGCTCAAGACGGATTCACCGATGACCGAGCTTCTCACGCTGAGACTAATGTCACTATGACCGGTACCACTGCGGTTCAGTCAAGCGGAGTTACTTCAGAGAAGCAGCAAGACATTGATGGTGATCATGGAAGCTCTATGTCGATCATCAGAGGTATTCATACCTCCAAGACTCACGGTACTGCGTTTGGAGACCAGGTATAACCACCCCTAATACTCCACAGGGAAGTCTTTCTAACAATCTTGCGTTAGGACCCTCGTAAGGGTACCTCTATTAAAAACTTCACCGGCTACGGCCACCTAAGAGGCGAATTAGTGATCAAGCGCGAACCGGATTCCGGCATTACTTCTTCCCTGCCCGGCCTACAAGGTATCACTCCTTCCGTAGAAGAGGAAAAATCGCATCTGTATAATCAAGACCCCTTTTCGCCTATTGGTCATTCGGCTGAGAACTTGACAACTGCTGCTCCACGCATGCCATTTAAGGCCTCGAATGTAGCTGACCGCCCGGACAAAGTGTCGAACGGGAAGTGGGCCAAACCAGTAAGAAGCACTCGGACAATATCCTCAACTCGTTTAAATATAGCTAACAGTTAACGCAGGACACTCGCAAAGTGTTCTATGCCAATGCCGTCTACGAGCCTCCGAAAGAGGGAATGGACACCCATGACCCAGATTGGGAGTCAGATGATGAAATTGATTTTTAAGGTCGCTGTATTTCGGCCTAGAAATTTCGTTTCTATCTCTCTTCTGATGTACTACGTTAACGGTCGTAGGAGGAGGTGCTAGGGTATCACATCGCACGGCACTAATGGGGTGAAGTTCTCCTATCATCTTGCTATCTTTCGGCCTTGCAGTCTATGATTCGTTCAGATTCGTTTATCGCTTACGACAACATAACGAATCGATGCTTTCTGTTCTCTAGCTGCGTATTACGATAGGTGGATGAATAATGCGGATGTTTTCCCTTTTATTTGTGACAGTCTCGTGTGATCAATTCCCCGCTACATACAACAGTGTGATCGGTGATTTTGTTTGTCTAGTAACGGCATTATGGTGAATAACCCTCCTTAACTACCATAAGCGACGTAGGTAGGTAGCTTCCCGAAGTTTTCGACGTCTCTCACTTTATTCCGCGATTTATATTTCGACGGGACCGGCACATAAGCAAAGGAAGGGCTCTAGAAGAGAGACGTAATATTTTCTTCCCGATAACGTAACACGGGCCGAATGCTGTGTATAGCTCTGTTCCGAGTCTCGATACCTAAAGGGCGGGGATGAACTCCAATGCGAGAGGTTGCTCTGTCGCCCGGCCTCTGCCAAGGACGAGAATCCTTTTCTGTAGGCACCCGTATTATGGGGACATAAGGTATTGTGCGAAGACGTCGTGGATGACCAACTGATGTGTAGGGTATCTCTGGCCCTCCACTCTCCTTTCGGCTTATATTTCGTCTAGTCGGTTCCGAATTAATTGGGTTTGGGCTCAGACTTTTAGCTGTAGAGTAGGGTAGTTCCTAGTTGACGATGGCCGAGGAACGTTCCTCGTATGACAAGGTCGACCAGCCGAAAGACCGTTTCGGCGGCTGGGAGGCTCGTGAGGTGGATCCTAGACGTTCCGAGGACAATGAGCCTCAGTCTGGCCCGGAAGAGAATGACTATCGTCGACCCCCTCTTAGAACAAGTGGCTGCTTAGCCAAGCCGGAGCGCCATCGGGATCTGAGGATCAAGACGCCCGGATCTGCCTCTCAGCCAAGACTCAGCACGAATGATGTCCCCTCAGGGACCGGAGATGGGCTTCAGAATGGAGATGCGGATGAATGTAAGGTTATGTATTACCACTTCGATGCAGGCGTTGCTAACAACCAATCGAAGCAGGCAAAAACAGCCATGTCGTCGAGTCTCAGGGGCATCCGCTTTCGAGCGCATCGGGTTCTGCTACCTCTTCTTCGATCGACGGTCCATCTAGGGTCTCGTCCCCTCCATCACCAATAAGCCCAACGGATGTATCGAAGCCGACGGTGCGTTTCAGCGACCGCGGCCCCCCTCGCGCCTTTGCAAAACGTCCTCCCATGCCTCGGCGGTCGGGTGCAATCATCACGCCGATGGCTGAATGGGGCGTTCTGTTCGATGAGAGGGGTTACGCAACTCTTCGATGCAGCCAATTTCTTAAAGGACTGGCTAAGCATATTGTATGTATCCCCGAAGCCGGATTATGGATAGGGCGTTGAAGCTGATAAACGACGTAACCGTAGATCGACGACCTGGCACCCGGCAGCAGTAGTCTCGTCATTACGCCAGAGAAGCTGAGCACGTTCTATTCGAGATATCGGATCGATCAGGAGGTGTACTTCTTTATCGGTATGCATCGATTTGGTTGATCCTATATCTGTTTCCCCTTTCATTCCCCCCTGAACCCTTTTAAATATAGGTATGCGGAAGTAACTTGGGAGCCTCGCTAATTTTATCCTATACGTATCAGATATATTCAATTCCAGAACCAGGGACGTAAATGAACGCATCGGGGACTTCTTCACCGACCTCGACTGCCAATACCATCTCGTTCAGCTCGATTCATATTCGCGACCACGCGTCCCCGCCCTGACGCCGCTCGGCTTCGCTCAATACCTAACAACATGCATCCTCGCATACCCCGACGAGGAGTTCCGCCGTCTCAGCAAGGTCGTCGCAGACGTGCAACTCGTAGCCAGCGCAGACGGCCAATTCGAAAGACTACCGCGGCAACTCCTCCGCAGCCAACTCCCCGTTCGCCACGACCCCAAGTCAAGAAAGATCCTAGAAGCCGCGCTAGACGACCTCATGTACGATCTCAGGCTCCTAGGACCGGACAGCCCCAGAACGCCCGCCCCACTCGCACTCATGCCGCCACCGCCACCACCACCGCCAATCTCCGAAAGGCGGGGCTCGGGCTCGGGTTCAGGCTCGGCGGTATGGCACTACCCGCCCCCTGAAAAGCCTCTTTCCGGCAAAGAACCAGCATACGCACGTCCAGAACCCAGTAAACTCCGCGCGCGATACACCCCCACCAGCGCCCTCCAAACCATCGGCGATGAAACCGCCTCCGCCTCCACCCCCACCTCCGCAGCGGAGGCCTTCGAATCTATGAACAGATGTCTACGCCGGAACAGCTACCACGAGCGGTACACCGTCAACGACGAGCCGCGAGTAGTCAAAGCGGCACCGACGACGACGACGCGGACATACCGCACAACGGCGTACACGCCCACGCCCACGGGGTCCACCACGCCGACGTACCGACGCGCGCAAAGCCCGCCGCTACGAACGTATCGCGCTTCAGCACCGGATGTGAGCGGGAGCGGGAGCGGGGGTTTTAAACCCGCGGGATACCTGCCCGCGCCCGCGGAACGGAGGGCGTCGACGTCGACGGCGGCGGAGCACGCTGCGAGTTTAGGGGGTGGTGGGGGTGGGGAATCGTGTTCGCGGCGGGGGAGCGTGGTGAGTGCGGGGACGCCTAGTTCGACTGCTATGGCGTTAGTGCCTGTGTCTGGGTCAGATAGTCAGCAGTATGGTGGTGGGGGTCGACGGACGGCATATACAGCGCCTCCTTCGCCCGCGCCGGAGAAGAAACATCATAGTCATCGGCGGCGGCGGAGCGCGGTGGTGATGGTTGATGAGGACAGGGGGCCGACGTGGGAGGAGGTTTTGAAGGCTCAGCCGTTGGTGTTGCAGAATCGTAGGTTGGGGAGTAGTGGTAAGGGGAGTGGGGGACATCACCATCGACATCATTCGGGGTATTAATCTATAGCTTTTTCCATCTACTAAACTTTCCTCGGTTTTGGGTTGGGTTGGGAGAGTTGGTTTAAATATGAAAAAAGGTTAAAAAATGTTGGGGGATAGAGGGATAAAAGGAGAGGGGGTACACGAGGATAGAAGCCGGTGTTTAAAAGTCGTTCGTTGAGTGTATTAGTACGACTTACCTAGTACCTATTTTAATATCTGGGAGGGAAAAGGGAGACTGAATAATCGTATTTCTCAAGTTTTGTCGTTGTTGCGAATAGAGTCAATTCGTATCCAAAGCAGATCTTCACTGCCCGGCCATTACTATTTCCTTTGCTATAATGTTTTTAAATCGTAAAAGGGGTATCCGTAAATATGTAAATGAGAGACATCATTGCAAACAACAATTGTACACTTCCATCATCCATACAATATTTCCGATTCCTGTCTAATGCCAGAGAAGCCGGTTAAATATCTAAATATCATCTAACATGATTGTTGTGGCGTAGCACCATTGCGAAAGTTAGGTCACTAAATGAAAATTATTGAAGCGAAATTTTTGTGCTATACGGGCATAGGACGCCTAGACGCGGGCTGTTGCGTCATGGGTTTTCTCCTTGGAAAACTGATGCTCGGTATATTCGACCTCGGTGGCCATGGTCGGAGTCTTGGGTGCCGGGACATCGCGGAAGAAGATGTAGTGGTTCCAAAAGTAGAAAAACTGGGCTAAGCCGTACCGCATGAACCGGCGAAGCGGGACGTTAAAAACGGCGTCGAGCTCTTCCAGTGTCTTCTCTTTGGTCTCGGGAACGAAGAAAAGTACCATGAAGAAGCCGGCTATGTTCCACGCTGCGTACCAAGAAAATGCACCTTGGGGAGTCCAGGCTAGGGTTAAGGCAGGCCAAGTAAGGGAGATGACCGAGTTGAAGAACCAGGTCGTTGCCGTCGCTAGCGACATACCAATTGGACGAATATACAATGGATATGCTTCAGCGCTATAGGTGAACGGAACAGGCTGAGGGAAATGATTAGTGATAAAAATTGCTTCTAGAGATGAATAGAAATCTTACCCCTTCGCCGGGAGAATACACCACCCCGTATAAATATAAACCCAACGTAATACATGCAATATGAGCAGTAGTATTATCTGGAATCCAGAAACTGAAGCCCGTGAAAAACAGGAAAAGTGACATCAGCTATGCTAATGTATTAGTTACTTTCGCACTTTTAAATACAAGGCAACTACTTACCGGGAAAGTTGTCAGGAGCAGATTCCTCCGACCAAAGGTATCGATGGTGTAAAAAGCAGGAATGGCGAATAAGAAGTTGATGATACCGAAGCCGAGTGACGCTACGAGGGCTGATTGAGTGGTAAATCCACCCTGAATAAAGATCGACGAAGAATAGTATGCCACAGCGTTGACTCCCGTGAATTGCTGAAAGAACATGACTATTTCAGAAGCCAACATAGCGTTGCGATTTCGGCGAATGGTAAGGAACTCCTTGATTTTACTTTGACCTATGTTCATAGTCTCTTTCTCAATCTGGAGGAGAGTGTCCATGTAAAACAGATCGCGCGCGGCTTGGACTTTCTCATACCGAAGTCGGCAGATGGTCTTGTAGGCGTCTACATGCCTGTTCTTCGTAAGATACCATCGAGGTGACTACCATTGGTTAGCAACTTAATGGAATATAATAGGAGACGGACCAACCTCAGGAGTGAAATAGACCAGAGCACAAACGAAAACAGCAGGGATTAACGCAGACCCCATCATCAAGCGCCAGTTCAGGCCTGGGATACCACGATCCGGGACGGCAAAGAAGGCCAGGTCCATTACATATCCAAGCATGATACCAAAGGCAGTCCACATCTGCCATTGCATCACGAGGGCTCCCCTGAGTTTTGGTGGGGAACATTCAGCAGCGAAGATGGCTATAAGGGGTAAATGTTACCAGATTTGATGCAACCCAAAGCAAGATGGTAGCTTACGTGTAGTAGCAGACTTTGGGCCAATGCCAAGGCCGAGGGCGAAACGAGCAATGAACATATGCCACCAAGTGTTTGTGAAGGCTTGCCAAAAGCATGCCAAAGCCGACACCAGACAGGAAATGAAGATGGTACCGCGGCGACCGAAGGCTTTGTTCATCGGTTCGGTGAGCCAACAACCCACGAAAGCGCAGCAAATGTATGGCGCAGCTATATCGTTATTAGATATTTTTCTAAAAATTCTGTGATGAGCATATATTTACCATTTACTAGTCCTAGGAGCCACGAGTCTATCGTATGTCATGGTTAGTACAATGTAAGGGGATAAGCAGTGACGTCGGTATCAATTGCTTACTTGACATAGAATCCTCATCGTTGATACCAAACTGTATCTTATAAAAAACCTGCGCGCCATTGACGACGGTCTCGTCCATACCCTGAACGGCAGCACAGAGGGAACAGATGACGACGACAGCATAGAGCATACCCGGATTCGACCACTTATGGGTAAGTTCTCTATCGAGCACCAATTTCTCGCTATCAGTGAGTCCGTCGACAGTATCATACTTATTCATATTACCCGAGATCATTGCGCCGAGTCGGAAAGCACGAATGTCTTCTTCGCTAGTGAAGCCGTGCTTCGCGCAAAACTCCTCGCCGCGCCGGGCTAGCTGTTCTGCATTGAGACCGGCGAATGGATTTGCTAACTTGGCCGAAGCTTCTAGGCGTTGTCTATCTCCTTCATCTAGTATATTATCTTTGCTGAATCGATTTTCGACTTCGGCGCGGGACACGTCAGAGTTGTCCGACCCCTTCTTCTCTCCTGAGACGCCATCCTTTGGTGGGTCTCCTGTGGAAGCCATGGTCGGGTATCACTAGGCCGTGAAGATTTACTATCGGCGATAATAATTCTCAGCTTACTTAAGTTTTAGATGCGAGAAGATCTACTCAGTGGTCGATATTAGATAACCCGAGTAGAAACAGCGGAGAAATAGAAATCAACGAAAAATCGATCATCGATAGGGGCAGGGCCTATTATATTGATCGATTGGATAAGGCAGACAATGCCCTTAGAGCCATGCGAAATGACCCCCCCTTATCGGCAACCAGGCAGTCCAAGGCTCAACAGGCTGTGTTTAAAAGAATGCCCGTCGATCATCGCGTGAAGCGTACATGACTGACGGGATCTGATGTAGCACAAGAGCTATATCCCGAGCCTCGTTGGTCGAAGCATGTCTGAAGGATCCCCACGGGATGTGACGACGTCATCCCGCGAAGCATTTTCATTCAAATATCCAGGGGGGTCTCGGACTGTAAGCTCGCTAGAGTATAGTATTCCTGACTCGAAGTCATCTCTATGTCTTTTTGCCAAGGGACCCCAGGTTCACCCCCTACCTAGTGCTGCCCCCCAGGTTGTCATCCGTCACAATTCATCAATATTACTGAGCTAACCCTCAAAGGCAATATGAGAATAAGGTGACGTGGACCGAGATTATGATTCGATGCAACTACGACGAATGATGGCTGATTTTGACAGTTAGCGTGGGCTGAGAGCCGTCGCGGAATTTGACTACCTACGGCATATTAACGGGGATGGATTAGCATCCTTCGAAGCTACCCCGGACGGGACGGCAGCTAAACGGGAGCCAAGTGATTCTAGATTGAGCTACCCTCCAGATACGCCATACTTCGATACGGCGCAACTATATGGGTTGGTACGACTATACTGAATGAAGCTTCGTGCATACTCAAATCTGTCTAGGCATGTATCATTCATGCTTTCAAGCGGGTTTGTATACATTTAAGTGACTCTTGAACTTAGAATTAGCTAAGAAAGGTTATTTTAGTATAGGGCTGGCTGTCCTGTACCCGGTCGAGAGTAACTGCTACCACAAATGTTACACGGAGCCTTGCGGCTGCCAGCTGCTTCCATTTAATGAGATTTGGCCCTACATAATTCAATGCTCATGTGAGTAATTGTAACCAATACGTACTCTTATGTACTCATTTTCCCGACCCGAAGGAAAGGCGGAGGGAAGTTCCATAGGAGGGCAAATGTCGTTTAAAAATTGGGGTATAAATGGCCAAGACTTTCAGATGTTGCCCTATGATGTAATCCGACCATTCATTTTTAACAATTTCATTAATATGTTGCCCTCGCTAAACGAAGAGTGCATCATACCTACCAGGTAGGTAGCTTTACGTATATAGTAAGCATCCAACATTCAAGTCAATTTGCCATTAAAGAAAATCAAGAGCCCGGTTCGAGGTAAGGAGGAGCAGAGAGGGGCTGGGGGGTTATCAGCAAATGATTGCATCGATGGTTTCCATGTTCGTTTCTGGGCGCATTGCAGCCACGCTGAACCATCAAGTCGGAGATGTGACTGGTCATGTGTTACACGTAGTATTCGGACCTATGAAGAGGTAGATGATTAGATAGACGCCAGATAAAATTCTCAGAGATTCCAAGATACGCCAAGGCGTTATCACACCGATCACCGAGCATCAGAGCTCGTTGTGTAGGTACGTATTATGTGGCTGTCAGCCCATCTGTACGACTCATGCCGACATCCGCGTACTAGCAACCAAGTCCTATCTCAATATGTATAAAAAAACTCATAAGTTCATGAGATTATCTGAAACTTGTCGGTGAGCCTTGTCTGGTAGGCTCTCATGCGGTGTTCCCACGGCATTCAGTCATGCCGGTTAAGCAAACCCGCCGTGATCGACACCGTCACTTCCCTCTCTAGTAATACATGTCGAACAAGCCACCACATACTTACTATAGACAATAGATGTACAGGTACAGTGTTCAGCCCATAGACGATGAGTTTCTAGGCTGTCTGGTCGGAGTTCCTTGCGTTCCGATATCCTCCCCCGCGTTTGCTTTTCTCTTTGCTCGTTTCCGCTTCAAGGCAGACCACTCCGTCCTCCACGCGGAAATGCTTTCTCGCAATTCTTGATCGGCGTTTTCAGGCACGTAACTTAGACATTGAACCTCGATGGCCTTTAGCTGAATCTGTAGGTTGAGCATTTCCATCTCACCTTCATTCCGCTCCCTTTCGCTTTCCCAAAACCGTCAGCACAATGCAGCATCTTGATAGAAGGTCTGAGCTCGACTTACAGTTCCTTGATACGCTTTTCAAGATAAATGATCCTCTGCGCGGCTCGTTCTGCGCGTGTAATGAGCAGCTCGTGAATGTGCTACACGGGAGTTAGCATAAGTACGTTAGTGTAAGTGGTTAGGAGTGATCTTGCATCCGACTCTTCTTGTCGAGCTCGCAGGTTCGAGATGACATCTTCTAGCTCTTTACACAAAGTCTGTGCTTCTCGAACGATCCGATCTGATGTTGCTGTTGACATCTGGCGCCCGATCGTTTGGGTGGACGAAGACTTTTGGATGGGCAGCGGTATGTTTGGGATGCTAGAAACCATTCGCCCCAGTTTCGGCAGCCCTAAAAAGGGGTCGAGCTCATTTCTGCTATTCTGAAGTATCAAACTGGTAGGTCTAGATCTCCGTGGTGTCCGACGTGGCGTCAATCCGGATGGATGGTCTTTCGTAGATAAGACCTTTTCCATCTCATCCACCTTGGCATGAAGACCGTAGACATCGTCCCCCTTTACATGGTCTTGCCGGCTTAGTTGGGTAGCAAGATCATTTAGTCGCTGGACGAGAACGTCTTTGCTATCTCGTACAAGTTCTTCTTCGTCGGAATGTTCGGCCTCCGGTGATGAGTGTAGGGGCGAGGATGATCTAGCGAGGGGAGAGGAAAACTGACGGCGCATGGGGGAAAATGGAGACATTCCTAAGGAGTGAAGGCTAAACGATGGTGAGGCTGGTGGTGATGATTGGGGTGGTGTTGACGGAGCATAGTGTAATGGTGACAGGGGGCTATATTCCGCCTTGGCATTCTCTGGTGGTGTATGCGGCGCCGGCCTTTTCGGGGGGCTTTCCGGCTCTGCATCCGAATCTGAGTCCGTGTTTGTCATAAGGCGTTTGAAATTAACGTGACAGCTCCAATATCCACCTGAATTAAATCCGAGTTGACCTTTGACCGAATCTGGATGGTGTCGACGAGGATGGTTTGAGAGAAAGGAAGGGATGCCCGATTGGTATGCGATTTTATTGGAGTGCGGATTATATCCGTGCACAAGCAGTTGCCCAGGTTGTTGTGGGGTATTAGAAGGCAAGAGCTGTACAAGTATGCATGCCAGGTAGCCATGTATGAGGTATCATAAGGTATCAATTACACATCCATTTACACAAGAACACGGAGTCTTCTAGCTGTACAACTTGACTAGATATTTAGACTTAGATAAGGTTTACCCTATTTGCGCGATATACTGACCGGTATTACCTACCTATCTTTTATCTACCTACCGTATTGTACATACCATAAATATATGATGCATTCGAATCTCGAAACGATCGAAAATAGCTCGAAACCAACCTTGAATCTTGGAGAGGTCCAGATTGCAGATTCGCGGGGTATCCGCCTTACTAGGTAACTAGGTACCTATCCGGACGCATAGTACATAAGAAAGCGCTTAAGACTGCATCCTCATACGTGATGCTTTCTAGGTTGCCTTCCAATTCTTTACACTAGAAATGCCGGGTTGCGGGTTAGCTGGTACAGAATGTGGGGGAATGGGGGATTAAGAATATCTTCAGTTTGGCAGCCCGTCAAGGTCGTTTCTAAGTCATCCTAAGTCGTTCTAAAGCCGTCCAGGCCGTTCAAGCCGTCGAGAATCAACGCGCTCCTCGGCTGTACTCGCATCGTTTCGGTAAAGTTTTACTGGGAAACAGCTGGCGAAGCTGTGCAACTTTCCCATGTCTCCGCGCCCCCACAAACCAGGAACCAATGACGGCTTTCAAAACTCAGTTAGTGACCGGGGGGTCTATTCTCCAAATCTTCAACACCCCATTTCTTAACAAAACTGTCTTATGATTTCAACTTTTTCGATATCAATCTTTCCGTGACTACTACTAAACCTAAGAATGACCTCCTACTGTCATCGTCGTTGCTGATATTATTGATGTTGCCTTCCTCGTCCTTAGTCTCTTGTTTTTGTCTCACTCGAGGTTTCTCTGGTGCTTCATTGCTGATTGCAGGTACCCAAGTACATATCAAGCGCTTGTCCTTTTAGAGCCTCGGCACTTTAGCTACGGTTAGGTCCCTGTTATCAAGCGTCATCCTAATTCCCGCGGGGCGATCCCCTTCGACCTTGGGTCTCGTGCGGTCTCGTGCTATTGCTATTGTTCAAACTTCACCATATTTCCGCACAATCCAATTCGCGTCTCATGGCCTGAAATTCTTTCTTTTACCTGAGATCACAAACATCTTCAGGCCTACCTAAATCGCCATCAAGCTCCGTCGAGTCAGAACAACCCGCCCAACATGTCGTGGAAGGCGTCCGAGCGGTTGATGGATACTATCCGTCACTACTCTAACTTTCCTGCTACGGGAGTGAGTTTAAGGCAAATGGTACAATTTGGCGAGCGGCCATCTATAGGTATGTTAGCTTGATCGCACTTTGTGATTTTATTCTTAAATT
Source organism: Annulohypoxylon maeteangense (assembly GCF_022496945.1). NCBI lineage: Eukaryota > Fungi > Ascomycota > Sordariomycetes > Xylariales > Hypoxylaceae > Annulohypoxylon > Annulohypoxylon maeteangense. The sequence continues at coordinate 506,134 of NW_025953262.1, forward strand.
CTAGCCACAATTAGTAACTCACCCCCATCGTTCAGGAACACTATTTCGCGCCTCCCAATTCCTCGCCGAAGAGCTTCCAATTCGACTTGCGCATCGAGTCCAAGAGCTCACCCACCTTCCAGATGGACTTAGTGAGATGCCATCGGTTAGGAAAGTACAGGATTGGTACGCGCAGTCGTTTGAGGTACGTTCCTTGGTTTATTCGCAATATTGATAGTATGAGTCATCTGACATGTGAAAATAGGAGATTATCAACTTAGGACGACCTGAGCTATCAAGAGATGTAAAAGACCGACTCCTAAACCCAGGCAAATTCAGCAATGGTAGAGCATCTCTACTTTCCGAAACTACTCCCAACCCAAGCATCCGCGAAGGCCAATATGCCTCAGCGCCACCTACACAAATCGGCTTAGGTACCAACGGCAAGAAATACCAAGCTGCAAGAAGATACTTCGCTATGGTGGATGACACTGGCGATTGGCCACCAGAGCTGCAGGCATATAACTCGAAATTCGCGCAAACATTACATAAGATCAAGAGGAGGCACGATGGCGTCGTTACAACAATGGCTCAGGGCATATTGGAATATAAACGAAGACGGCAACGGATGCAAATCGATAATAATATCCAATCCTTCTTAGACCGTTTCTATATGTCCCGAATAGGCATTCGTATGCTCATTGGACAACACATCGCCTTAACCGATCAAAGCCACCATCGAGATCCTACTTATGTCGGCATAATCTGCACGAGAACAAACGTGCGGGATCTAGCGCAAGAAGCTATCGAGAATGCTCGGTTTGTATGCGAGGATCATTATGGACTTTTTGAGGCGCCAAAGATTCAGCTCGTCTGTAACCCCGACCTTAACTTCATGTACGTGCCAGGTCACTTATCGCATATGCTCTTCGAGACTTTGAAGAATTCATTAAGAGCTGTCGTCGAGACCCACGGGCAGGACAAGCAGGAGTTTCCCGTGACAAAGGTCATTGTTGCCGAAGGAAGGGAAGATATCACAATCAAGATTACCGACGAAGGTGGTGGAATTCCTCGAAGCGCCATTCCGCTGGTATGGACATACATGTACACCACTGTAGACCGGACGCCGAATTTGGATCCTGACTTCGATAAGAGCGATTTCAAGGCACCAATGGCAGGCTTCGGTTACGGTTTACCAATTTCGAGACTTTATGCTCGGTACTTTGGTGGTGATTTGAAATTAATCAGCATGGAAGGGTAAGTCGCTTTTAGACTCCTCGAACTTGCAAGATATTAACCTAGAATCTAGTTACGGAACAGACGTTTACCTACACCTAAACCGTTTATCGAGCTCCTCGGAGCCCCTTCAATAGCAATCAGCAGTCATGAGGGAGTGGGGATCATCCCAAGGATTGACGTTGCCGAGTAGAAGAATGATGCAGAAACGGCTCAAGAACTTCGAGGTGTCCGAGCGTAAGCAGGTCGGCGATACTGAGTCCATGATGGGTCAGGAGAGCGGACGCTTCGCCGATTCGGGAACCGAGCTCTAAATATTCCCACATAGACTCGAACTCTCGGCCTCAAATCCAGGAGTCTCCGAGCTAATCGCTTGGCTTGTCGTGTCGGTAAATCAAAGGGACGGAATGCATCACGGCAGATCGAAGCATATGTGTAATGGCCAAAAAACAAACAAAACAACAAACGGGATCCGGGGCGCGCGGCGGGGTTTAATTTTCCGAGTCTCATTTTTTGTCAACGCTCTCCTTTCCGTCTAATATTTTCCCCCAGTATTCCAGACCATCTCATTTCCAAACGGCGTAGGATCGGGAACAAACAAGGGAAAGGGCCAGAACGGGGAAAGAAACCGGAACGAACTCAGCCCTCTCGCATCGAAGGCCGAAACGGTGTATAAAAAAGCATTGAGTCACATCATTTCTCCGAATGTATATAACTAGGTGTGCAATAGCATTGACCATTGATTGATTGATTGAAGACTTTGTACTACTGTACCACACGCTATTAAATGCTCTGCTCTGTCTTAAGTGTTATTTTTTTTCTTTCGTGCGAGAAGCCCCCCTTTTTTTTTCGAGGACCTTGTGATACTTGCCTTGCATACTTGCGAGGTTTTTTGGCCCTTGCCTCACCTCGCATCGCCGGCCCTCTTATATATATGTGTACAAACCAGTAACCTAGTCAATGACCAGTATGCCCTCCATTCCTTCTTAATGTACACGGCTATATTTCTCAACAGGCGGCGGTGGAAAGCCACGGTGACGAGCAAGCCTCCCGACACCGCCCTATCCATATAACACAATTCCCAGCCCCCTCCAACCATCCGCCTTAAACCTGAACTTAGCCCCACCTACCATACCCACCGCACTTAGGCCAGACTCGCGTTTATTGGTTTGTCTATGCCTTATACATCAAATCCAGGAAGCCTCTCGCCAAGTCGACCACAACGGCCTTGTTGGGCAAGCTTCCAGCAACACCGTACAAGGTCGCAGTATCGCCCGACGCCTTCCCCTTGACACCCTTACCCTCAACAGCACGAACCCGTTCCTTTTCCCTCTCTGCCTCGACGACGACCTCCAGATCCTCGACAAGACGTTCCCAGACCTTGGTTATGGGGAGCGTGACGGCGATGTGGATGGCGGGGGGGTTCTGCAGAGCATTGAGATGCCAGCCCTTAGCGTTCATCCCGTCTGCGATGTCGTAGATGTCGAGGTTGCGGGCTGTGAAGGCGACGACGGAGACGAGGGGACGGCCGATGATGTCGAGCTCTGCGCTGAGACACGGATGAGAGGTGACGTGCTCGGCGATCTTCTTGGCGCATCCGACGATGGTGCCACAGGCCTCGATGTACCCCGCTTCGCCGACGCGCATCATGCTGGTCCAGCAGCCGGCGATCAGAGCACCGGGACGGGACCCGGCAATGCCCGGCGAAGCGTAGACGCCACCGGACCAGTCGGGGGAGACGAAGTACTGGTATGTGCGCAACTCCTGTGTGCGGTATAGAACGGTGGAGTTACCCTTGGGGGCGAACCCATACTTGTGTGTATCACACGAGATAGAGGTGACGCCCTTGAGGCGGAAGTCGAAGAGCTCCGTTTCGAAACCGGCCTTGTCGAGGAAAGGCACTAGGAACGAACCCAAGCAGCAGTCGACGTGCAGTGGCAGGCGACGTTTCAGGGCTAATTTGGAGAGGGCCGAGATATCGTCGATGATACCATGGGGGAAGTTAGGGGCGGAGCCAACTAGGAGGACGGTGTTCGAGTTGATGAGACGGGAGACTCGGTGGACATCAACCTGGTAGTTGGGAGCGGGGCAAGGAACCAGGTGGATCTTGATCTTGAAGTAGTCACCGGCCTTACGGAAGGCCGTGTGCGCTGTCTCCGGAAGGATCCTATTATTACCGAATTAGCAATTTAGAAATGTAGCTCACATGGAGAATAACTTACATCTCAGGTTCTGTCACACCACGCTCTACGTATGCCTTCTGCCTTGCGCTGTAGCAAGCCATGAGGATACTCTCAGTACCACCGCTGGTGCAAACTCCGGCGGCGTTGGCTGGGGCGTGGAACAAGGAGAGAACCATTGCGACAACCTCGGCTTCCATCTTTCGCACGCCAGGGAAGACGTCCGGATGAATCGGGTTTGAAACGGTGAACTTGCCATAAGCCTCAGTCTGGAGCTTAATTAATTCTTCCTCTCCATGGTATACGGCACCAGATACGTAACCGTCTTCCCATCTAGTATGGTCCATGTTCGCTAGCGTTTCGAGCTCGGTTTTTAGGGCATCTTCCGTCCATCCTTCTTTCGGCAGAGACAAGTATCTCGTCCCGTCGGCTTGTATTATCTTCGCCTGAACCTTTGATAACGAGTCATTGACTTGCTTGCGCACCTGGGTGCGAACTCCCGGTGCCCGCAGGAAGTATCCATATAGTACACGTTGCGTATCGCGATATATCTCTACAATTGTGCCGATGATGCCACGACCCTTTAGTTTCCAGAACGTCCGGCGGACAATGCGTAGTACAAAGAAGAAAAAGACGACATTTCGAAGTCTAAATACGATGACATAAACAATTAGCGACGCTTTCTAGAGACTTGATGGTAGCACTAAATTGTGTCATCGCGGACTTTAGGGAATAGAATGAAAGTAATGGAAGTTCCACAACTATAGAAAATGTCTCGTAGCCTCGTAGCAGATAAATACCAGATCACTTACAAGTCTAGATTGAATATCTGGTGAGGGTCAATCGGCCGAGATCGCTTCTTAACACTGTTGAAGGTCTCGCGTAGACTGGCAGGTATTCGAGAGGAGCCCGGCATGTTGTTGATGCTAATCTGTTGCAATGCCTCAATTGCAGTGCAATTCCTCCAAATCTAGATATTAAAAGGCATTAAAAGAGACACCAAAGAAGAACAAAACTATTAGAACGTTACAAGGCCACCTCTTTGCTTTTATCCAATCCGAGACAGGCCGAGGAAAGTGTTCATGGGGTTTCCGTCAGATCTGGGAATCTGGGAACATCTGGGAACACGAGAGCTGCACAGAAAGAACAAGACCCGCTAAAGTATGGAAATGTCACTGGGCTATCAGGCTATCAGGCCTGTGTTTGGCTAACCATCAAATCCGTCACATGCGTGAGCAAGGATTCTCGGCTACAAGTGAAGCGGGACTCTGCCCGTCCATGTCCAGCCTAGGCCCAGCTTCCCCGATCCGGAAAGCGCGGCCAAGTGAATCGCGAATGCGAACCACTTCGTTACTTCTTGCTTATCAGATCTTGAGTTTACCTTTTGGTGACAAATCCCTCGAACCTTACTGGTTGATTTACTTCAAGGTTGAGTTGAGTGAAGTCTCAAAAGGGTTGACGAGATAACAGGAACGAAGGTATTCAATATTGAAAAGATTATGCCTTGAAATGCCGAGGCAACTGGGATGTATATGCGATACATGCATCTATATAACTAAAATCGATTTCCTCTGCAGTAGTTGGTTTCCATATAACTCTTTTCAATGGTGAACCAATTGCCATCATCAACTTATATAAACAGATCAAATAAATACATAACCCCTCTTTATTATAGTTTGATAACAATCTGATAACGCAGTCCGAATAGTATTGTAAAAGGTATCATACTGTGATTGGTTGATATAATTACATAAGCTTATTAGCGCATCAATGTTTCTCCCACTGGTGAAGCTCAGGGCTCTTTTGACAAGTGGGTCCAAGTCAAGTCAAGGACAAGAAAGCTGTGAATTAAGAAAATGGTATGCGCAAACAAGACAACAACGGCTGAGCTTACTTACCACAAAGTTCCCCAATTCCATGACATCTTAAAGAAGTCGTAGAAACTATTATGAAATAATAAACTCCTATAGCCGCACCGTCGATTTCTCTATGGATCGACAATTCGTTAACTTTACCACCATTTACGAAAACTCCAACATATGATGGAGAACCTTCACGAACCGCCGCAGCCAGGCCCCTCCCAATTAGCCGGTCCCGGTCCGCAAGGATTGGGACGCGGCGCACCACCGCAAACCCAACAACTACCTCCCCAGATGTTCACAACTGCTGCGCAATTATTAGACCTCACAGATAGTAAGGCAACTGGACCAACGAATTTGGGGTAATTGCCTTATTAACCGTCGAGTATAGAGAAGCTCTTAGTCTGCCTCAGGGACGGCCGCAAGTTAACTGGAGTCCTACGAAGCTGGGACCAGTTTGGTACGCCCCCGCCCTCTTTTGAAAGTTGCTTTTCCTCCATATTCCTAACATTTAAGCCTCCCACAGCAAATCTAGTGCTTCAATCTACCGTTGAGCGTGTATATGCCACGACGTCAGACCCCGCAGAGAACCAGCCTAAGGGTCTTTATGCCGACCAATCCCATGGCATATTCTTAGTCCGAGGAGAGAACGTGCTTCTGCTTGGAGAGATTGACCTCGACAAAGACGACGATCCGCCACCAGGATTCGAGAGGGCCGAATTTAGCGTTGTAGAGAAGCTAGCGAAGGAACGACGAGCAGTGGAGAGGGCCAAGGAAAAGAATAAGCTTAAGAAACTCGCCACTCTAGGATTCGAGGGAGAAAATATGGGCGAGATCTTGCTTTAGATGGGATAAGACTAAAGATTGACGAGGATCAGACAATTCGTACCACGTCAGAGGAAAGGGAAGAAGAATACGCCATACGGAAAGTGATACATTCACGATAGAAGAAGAGACAGAATATTGTGAAATGTCTCTTCGTCAATCCCTCCACCAGACTAGCGGTCTTGTGGAATGGGATTGACAGTTAGGAAGGCCCATTTAACGTATAGAAGCAATCAGAGCTACGTGCTGAAGATATCTAGATACTCGAAGGGATTGAAGTCCGGTATATTGACATCAGATCAGATATAGGAATGCACCTTACCTAGTATACTCAGGCGATTACGAAGAGCCTACGTCGAGATCTAACCTTAAATATTTATATTGTTATCGGCGGCCCGGAGCCTAACAACGATAACGAAATATCTAGTTAATGGGTATCTAGTATCTATATTTTTATCAAATATTCAACATGTCTATCGTAAAAGCCTTATCAAATACGACTACCCCGTATCAACTAAAAGCAAGGTTTCAAGAATCGATCAAATACGCAGCCACATTAGCAAACCAACCACCTTTATTCTCGACGCTAGTAACAATCGGTTTGCCATCCTGTACAACGAGATTTCCGACGTGGTTAACACCGAGGCCGAGGATGGATACCCCCGTGCTATTATCTATGCGGACGGCATCTGTCTGGCAACTTACGCCCGCATCACACGCCTTATTAGCATTAAAGAAAGTCCAAAACCCGCCCGCGTACAGGTTCAAGTCTTTGGAGTCTGAGATACGTTGGTAGATCGACATGCGGCAGTGAGCATCATCCGCGGCGCACCACGAGAAATCCGGATCACTCTTCAGTGCCACGGGAGTCCAGGGGTCAGATGCGTGAAGCGACGAGTTACCTCCTTGCCCTATTTGACCCTTTAGTTCAGGTACCGAGAAATAGGAGTAGAGCTTGGGCAGACTTACAGTAAGGTGTCTCGCTTTGTTGGAAACCAACGAAGACATTCTCGGCTCCGTTGATGTTCACTTCATAGAGGGTATTGTGCTCGCTAGCGAAACCAATGAACCAGGATGGCTTCGTTGATTCGATCAACACGCCTCGGCCGACAGATATGTACTGCGGGTTGGTCAAAGGGTTGTCAACACCGTCCAAATCATGATCGGCGGTCCAACCTATATACCTATTAGCTAAGGATACTCAGCAGGATTCTACGAGTCCATACGCACCCCACATATTGTCGACATAAGCTGATGAGCTGGCGGTGAAATGGGCCAACATAAAGGCTGCTTTACACTGATCCGGGTCCGTCGTCACGCCCGGGCCACATTTCTTTTGGGTCTGCGAGTCGGCTGCGCCGCCTACGCGGAAATGCGTATTCCAAAAGCCAACATCGCCAGGTTTCTCGCCGGCCATGTTAACTTCCAATAGCGTGCAACCTGGAAGAATATCCTCGACGGTAAAGAGCATATCGCTAAATTGGGCTACACCGGTGTCTCCAGGTTCACCAACCTTGATCATCGGTATAGGAGCGCTAGGGTTAATGAATTTGCTACCCGTTGCTGAGATGGTCGACCATGCCTCACCGAAAACTCGGCTTCCTGGAGGAAAGACTAGCGTATCTGTCACCAAGTAGATACCGTACGGGAAAAATAGTACCTTGCACCCGGCGTACTTGTTAATGATGGCTTGAAGGCTCGCAGTGTCATCGGCCTTGCCGTCTCCGGCTACGGAGTACAAAGGCACCTCCTTTACGTTGACGATCTGCTCTATTCCATATTCTTCATATGTCGGTGGGGTTAAACGATAGAAACTTCCGGAACTATCAACGAGAGACCTGGATCGTGCTGTAGCGAGGGTCACTCCTTTTTGAAATACTCCGTCAGTTGACTTATCCGACGTGTATGCATCTCCCAGAACCCAAGCTTCGCCCTTCTTTACACTGCCTTTTAAGACCACATCACCACCAACCGTGACGGTCGACGAAACCGACTGTTCGTCAACCTGCACATTTTCGAGCACGATCGAAGCGAAACTTCCGTTAGTAGCCGGCGCACTGACTAGGGCTCCAGTGTTATCTGCCGCCGAATCCGTGATTATGAAGGTACCGAGATTCTTGATACCGTCTCCGGGGCTTGAAGTATCAACACCAATGCCGCAAAGCGTGAATTTACATCCCTGGCAATGTCCCATAAATAAGTGTTGGACTGAAATCCCGGTTCTGCAGCCGTCGAAAGTGAGGCTCTTGAGATGATACTGCTGGTTGCTCAGCAAAATACCCACAACACCGCCATGGAAATATAAATCCTCTAAGATCAGCCCGGAACCACCCTCCGGCATTGCGACACCTATGTGACCGGTAGATTCGTAGGGCATATCGAATCGTACGTTGGCGAGTTGGCATGCTTGGCTAACACTCCAATCCACCAGCGTGAGATTCTTATCCTTGTCGTAGTCCATCGAATCGAGAATAACGTTCTTCATCCCGACATAGAAGTTCGTGGTCGAGCCCTGAGAAGGGTCTTTCGCATAGATCATGAAATCACCGCTGAAGTTACCAGCTGCCTTGATTGTCGGCGGGTTTATGGGGTCTCCCATCAATATCATTCCAACAAAGAATTGTATCGGCTTAGCTAGCACGTATACGCCCTTTGGAAGGTAGACCACAGCTGGCTGGCCGGTCGTTCCAAGATCATTCGTGTTCCTCTGCGCATAACTATTGCCGGCGTTGATTGCGTTCTGAAAAGCGTCAGAGTCGTCGGTAACACCGTCGCCCTTAGCCCCAAACATAGTCTTCACATTCCGAAAGACTGGCCAGTCCGTTCCGTTAGGTATGAATGGAGATATACCATTATGCGTGATGGATTCATACCAATAAGTCGAAGGCATTATTGGGGTGAGAGAGCATTCGAGCTCGTTAAACACAGCGCCAACCCCTTCGAGAGCAGCATTAAGAGAAGAGACAGCTCCCGTCGTCGGTGGCAAGGCAGCCACTGAGAGCACGATGCTAGAGGCAAGCCATAGCGAAAGCATCTTCAACATCCCTAGTCAGGAATGACACCTCGACTCTCGAGCTTTAACCTTTGGGATATCGACTCTCAGCTAGCTAAAGGCAACGGGAAATGCAAAGTTCATGCTGACGGTGGCCGCACATCTTCAAGTACACGCGTGTGGAGCAAGACCGAGCAATAACCCCAGGGGATCATCTGCACTTTTAGACGAGAACGACCGATTTAGGTGGGTCAACAAGATTGAACCCATCTCGGAGGGATCTTTAGGCGTTGAGGCTCTAGCCCTACCAATTTTAAAACGGCCCTCAGCTGATGCTATTTTAAGCATCAAGGACAACGATTTACTAGGATCCTATTCGTACCTATTCATGAAGTACATCTTATGATAACGCGATGTTGCCTTACACCGGTATATTTGTCGAAGAGTTCCCATTTCAGGGCAAGAAAGACGCTAAAGTCTATTAACATTATCATGAAATAGGGAAAGGGTCGGTGCTAGAGACCGAAGTTCATATTCGAAGAGCGGATGATGGCGTCAGCAAGGGCTGCTAAGGGCGCTCGAAATAAGTTGACCCTGTTTCTCGATAGTATATCTTTTGTTACATATTTTGATTATTATATGCATATAACAGCTCGTATCACACAAAGGAGATGCAGCTTTTGCACTACGCTTGCTACGAACGTAATTTCTTGTATGCGATATATCTATTTAGAGTAAATACCTACCAAGCGGTGTTCTCAAATAGGGGTCATTATATTTGAGATGCCTTTGTCCCTAACACACATTTTAAAATGAATAATGTGGGAAGGGGAACATCACGTAAAGTGATCTTGATTACAGCTTCCGGCATCTGTTTCTAATATACCTAGTTTTTTTCAACGCTATTAGAAACCACACCGTATATATACTAGGTATGTTGGCGTCAGGCTTTCATTTCAACTTGGCCCCTTTGAGTACCATAAGAGTATGAAGTTTTGACATATACCAGTGCATTACAGTAGGAAATAAATGATAAAGGCACATATATTAGGTAAGAATGCCGATTTGCCAATATCCCATTTCCATGTTACTTGCTACCTAACTAATGCAACAATGCCATTTATTTCCCACCCATATAAATATGAAATCAAGGCTCCTACCAGGGATAGTTTACCGGGTGTATCGTCTCCATCCTGAAAATCTTAAACCAGCCAGGCCTAAAAAGTGCGTTCGCTTGCTGGGCTTGCTGACGACACATGAGCGCCGCCGCGGTGGCGCGATTCTCGAGTTCCAGAGCTATTCCACCGTAGCAAGTTAACGTCCATCAAGTAATACAATTAAAATCATGGTTAGGGAGAATAAGGAAGTTCACGTACATGCTCTACCCGACACTCTCGGAATAACTGCCGCCAAGACGTCCAAGGCGAATGTCTTAGAGTTGAGCTGTTGTCCAGGTCTGATAAGTGAGACCGATTTATTCCTCAACATGACATGGCCAATCCGAGTAATCAGGGTTCGATGGCTTTCCATGATATCGGGTCTCATGCAGAGCTGGATCTCGAACATACAGAGAAGACTCGGCGACATCTCTGGACTCCACTGGCCCGGCATATTGTCCTCGACCCGCCACTCCCCCTCGGCCATGTTATCTAGACGCAGGTTACTGATTTGAAAGACGACACATAAAGATGGGTCGCCCAATGTCATGACGATGGACCATTGCTATGATATCACTTAGTACGTCCACTAGATATATATGGGGGTAATTCTGGAGAGGATACTCACGAAATTTCCGATGGGGTCGTCGTAACGTTCGTGCAGAGCGAGGTAGATTGCCCACGGCTTGACCTCGCGGTCTATCTCGATATAAACTACTCTACCGGACATTTTTCCGAATCAATATTTCCATTTAAGAAAGTTACTGTAAGATCCGGCAAATACTTTGGTATCACAGATATGTCGTAAAATTGCCTGTAAATTGTAGAGTGGTGGATCTAAAACTACAGGAAGCCGTCTGTTCGCGTCCAGGAACAGATTTAAGAAGTTTTTCGAAGACTTGGCCGACCCATATGGTAGATGGTGACTAGTAATCATACCTGATCTTAATTCATCATCACGGGGACGTCCATGTGCTTCCTTGTTCACTTGTGTTGCGCCGTACAGCATCCTTCAACCGGTGTATCGACGTCAACCTGAAATCGAGTTCCTTGGTAATGAAATGAATCATCTGAAGTAAGTCCTGGTGTCTCTTTGCATGCTTCTTTGCCCCAATAGGGAGTTGCTGTATCCTTAAACACTCCTGTGTTGCGTAATGGAGCAACCAAGCGCTAAGGCCACCACTTGCTTTAGTAACCGAATCACATATGATTGCATGCTCCCGTCATATTCTAGTATCATTAAAGGTGTAGTCATTATCTCCATAATGACAATGTACTCTCGGCGATGACCTCTTAAGCATGTGAAATGCCAATTATCTATCAGTGACTAAGATGTGAATATACATACCTCTAAGTTACATGATCCATTACAACCCAGGTAGAAACCCTTCGGTCCGGACATTCCATCCCTCTGGGAAGTGCATCTCGGGCTCGCCATCCCAGCCTCCAGCCATCATGGCCATAGCCAATAAGAATGCGCCCGATCCAGGCATATAAGGTGTCGGCACTCGCGAGCCGCCAACTGGATACCCGGCATCATCAAAATCGAATAAGGGGTGTAGGAGATAAGCCACTGCCTGGTCAATATCTCCGATGCGCAATGAGTTCACTATCACAGTTAGAATATGCCATTGTAACAACTTTCCACACAAGCCCAAATTAGGAGTACTTACTAGCCAGCATTGGAAAATCCCAACCCCAACAATCCTCCAAGTCCCACAGATCCCGAATCTTATCCGCCGTGTTTTTAACGACTGTCATATTAAGGGAGGGTCCACTGCTAGGCGGAGGAAGGAGGCCGAAGATGGCGGACATGGCCGGATGGTCTTGAACGGTGGTATTCTGCCACATATTTGGGATGCCCTCGTAAACCGCGAATACGTCATCTGCAATTGGCAATGGGGCCAAGTTATCGCGTACTTCCACCCACTTGTCAGAGACAGCGAGATTTTGTCTCTGCTTCCATTTGATAGCGATATCTAAGCCGAACCTCCAATAAGCTAACTCAAAGGCTGGATTGATGGTAGCATTGGGGTTGGTGTTCTCGGACGCTGGATACATCGGCGGACCTAGGTCATAATGTTTGGTCGACTCGTTGAAGAAAACGTAGGAGGCCATGAAGTCAGCAGTTGATGTTAGAACGCTATCCCATGATTCTAGAGTGTTGTTATTAGGGGACGATCGGTATTCGAGCTCCGCGAAGTACATCGGATGGGGTTGCTGCCAAATAAGCAACGAATTTATTTCTCCAGGGGCAGATCGTCCGGTTGGGTCGGTCATCTTGCCCCAACGAGCGCCGTCGTATCCCTGGAGGTTCGCTCGATCAATTGATGAGTCCAGGTATTGGTTATACATGTTCGGAAGACTTCGTCGTAATAATGGAAATTGATTCCATCGGGCGAATTGAAGGAGATGCCATAAAACCATCTCCAACTAAGAATAAATGTTAGTAAATAATATATTCCAATTGCTCTTTCTATGGTTACTGAAATACTTACGTGAAACTTGCCGTACCAACCATTATTTACCAATCCTAAAGTTATTAGCACAAGACCATACTCGGAACATACTAATCAGCAAGGCTGTCTTACCTGATTCTATACTAATATTAGTAAATCTGTAGCAACTATATGTAAAGGAGAGCCTTACCTTGCGGCGGGTATGAAGAAGCAGAATTGACAGCAATTAGATATTGGGATAGAATCGTTCTCCGTTGAAGCTCTGTGGCATTTGGCGATTTGACTCCCGACAAATCAATAAATGCCCCAGATTCCCAGAAAGATTCCCACCACGTTTTGGACGATGATTTAAGATCACTGAAAGGTTTTATATGTGTGCTTAAAGCGGGAGAGAAAGCAACAGATATTTCAATCCTCTTACATCCATTAGACGGCTGTAGTATATAGCGATGAGTCCCGTTAAGAGGTCCTGATATCTTAGCGCTAGTATCCCACGTAAACGAGGTGTAATATGAAGTAGCATCCATGTCATGTCGAATATCTGCTCTATTTCTCCCTTGCTGGAGAGTTGTGTTATGCTTCTCTGTGGCATTGAAGACACCGACAAAAGGGGCATCAAATTTGTTCGTAGTTGGTAAAGGAAAATCGAAGAAGATGCCAAGAGAATTCTCGGAGAAGAGTTCGGACTCTATGGCAATGCCGATTGTATCGGAATTCGAGTCTGCCCAAGTCTCAACCTTTACAGGAGCTCCTTTGTAGGTAAAAGAAGACGAAATTTTGCCTGTCCAAAGGTCAAGCGTCTGAGATTTATTCTCTAATGCTTCTTCAGTTATGACATCTCCACCGAACCACAATCCAATAGTCCCTAGATTCACACGTTGAGGATTTCGAATCAACCAGTTCGAGATGTCGTTCTGTGCCGGGTTAGGTTGATTGTAGTTAACCAATCGACCATGTGTCCACCAGTCCAAACCGGTGAAATCTAGAGCACGTTAGACTGGGGTTCTTAGATAGAAATTCATTACTGACCATCTACTGATGTTTGACCAACTGTAGTTGGTAGACTGAAGTTATGCCAACCCCAAGTCGACATGGTAGCAAACGGGCTGAAAGTCTGGAGCCCAGTGACATCCACCCCGAATGCAAAGTTACCATTGCCGACTTGCAATGGCGTGGTCCGAGAGCTAGCATTACGATGGGGGTTAAACGACCGAACAACTTGACGTCTATCGATTCTGCTAGTAGCTAGAGACCCCTGAAGGGCCACTAGTAGGAAAGTGAACAACCGTAACAACATCACCACGTCTCATGGGGAACGCATACTCGTGAGATTATGTAGATTAGAAGAGAAAACTCCTGTTATATATCTACTCACCATCCTACCAACTTTGGTAATTATAAGAAATGGTACTATACCCTGATCGAGGCTCTACTGCGGCCCCCAGTGGAGATTCCAATTACCCGGATTCCCCAAAGCTGGAGAAGCGCTAAGCATCTTATTTGCGGAGGTCGATTGGACTTCGTAGTTATTCGGAGAGTTGATAACCCGACAACAGCGTGTGGACATGGAATAATTCTCAATAATAACGGATTCGAGTTCATGGGGGTCCTAAAGGATCGAGTGATACTAGGATTATGGTCTAATTTTCGAGTTAAAATGATGAAACCCATAATAATCCATCAAGGCTAGGGATCTTGAAGCCTTGATATGAGACATCACATTGTAAGTGAAAGAAGTACCGTTGAAGGACGAAGTTCGTATTTATAGACTTAGAATAGCATCCTCTTTCTAATGGAAAGAACCAGTCGTGCTATTAGTTGAGAACTCTCGTGAAAGCTAAAATTCAGTTGAAGTTATCAAAAAACCCTCAATTTGAAAAGAAAAGAGAGCGCCTGCCCAAGGTTCCGGATAACGGCAGGGTCACCCCTGCCTCAGATCAGTGTGGACTCTGGAGGCGGCCCCTGTCGGCTCCGGTATGTTCTTGGCCCGTGCATAGCATAGCAACCAAGCAAAACATCCCAATTCACTTATCAACTGCCATCGTCACTTTTGTCATAGTCATAGCTTTTTGCAACAATAAATTACCTTGGTAACCCACCGCTCGCCTTTTATTGTATTGCTCACTGTACCACGTCGCGCTACAACGTCGCCCGAATAGCTACAACACATTTTTCTATATCTGCACTTCGCTAGGTGAGTAACGACAATTGCCAGAACCTCCAAAGTTCAACAACCATCTTGTTTACCCAAAACCAATTCTCGCAACACAACGCATCGGGATATGCCCCGCTAACAAAATACCATGTCGCAGTCAACCGAATCCTCTGCAGAAGGCCTTGGCCCCTTGCGAAAGATCGGAAGCAAGATGACTTCCTTCGTAACGACCGTGTAAGCCACCCTTATCAATCCGAATCCCCATTCCTAATCACCCATCCACCTACCCGCCTCACACCCACGTCACTCCGCTAACATCCCCCCTTCCCCTTAGCAACCAGCGCGCGCGCAACCAATTCCGCTCACGCCCCGGCAAAGGCGGCAACACAAGCTACCAGCTGCGCCAATACGCCGAAGCAACACTCGGCGGGGGCTCCCTCCGCAAAGTAGTGAAGCTGCCCGAAGGCGAAGACGAGAACGAGTGGCTAGCAGTGAACATGGTGGACTTCTACAACCAAATCAACCTTCTCTACGGGGCCATAACGGAGTTCTGCTCGCCGCAGTCGTGCCCAGAGATGAAAGCGACCGACGAATTCGAGTACCTGTGGCAAGACGGAGACGTGTACAAGCGGCCGACGAAGATGGCCGCGCCAGCGTACATCGAGCAGCTGATGTCGTGGGTGCAAGCGTCGATCGACAACGAGACCGTGTTACCCTCGCGCATCGGCGTGCCCTTCCCGAAATCCTTCCCCGCCCTCGTCCGCCAGATCTTCAAGCGCATGTACCGCGTCTACGCCCACATCTACTGCCACCACTACCCCGTCATCCGCGAGCTGGGCCTCGAGCCCCACCTCAACACCTCCTTCAAGCAGTACGTCCTCTTCATCGACGAGCACAGCCTCGCCACCGGCAAGGACTTCTGGGGTCCCCTCGGCGACCTCGTCGAGAGCATGTTGCGGAGCGACTAAGCCTTTCGGCTTGACTTACCTAACCTAACCTTCTCGGTCCCGGTACTGACATTGATTGACACGGATGGGCATTGAGAGGTGGAATCGCTTCTTCTGGGGACTTCTCTTTTCTTTTGATTTCGGACTAGGCTTGTACGATGACTGTGAATGGGGTACCATGCGTTGACGAATGATACCTACATACGCTCAGTCAAAGTAGGGGGGACATTGCATCTTTCGAGGTATGGCGTTTAGGCAGTCAGGTTTTCACCAGAGAAATACACATCTGTTTTACGAAGGGGATAGACTTTTAAGGGTAATACGAGATAATGAAGCAGGTTAACAATGCCGCCTCATACTATTAGCTAAGCTGTAAGACGTTCCTAGTAATTGGCGTCTCGGCGGAAATATATGATCAGAGGATCATTTTAGTTTCTGCTGTGGCATGAATAACATGCATTTATTGGTCTACACCTATTGTAGAGCTATTTTGTGCGCCCCTGCTGATCCGTATCATGTGTTATTTCTGTGGTAGTTCCTAAAACGGGTTACGAGATTTGTTCTTGCCAAAAATGTTATCGGACTACCCCTTTCAGGTTGCCGTACCAATCCAGCTTTGTCCATAACCCATACCAAACGCCTCATCGAATACTTCCTATCGCATCGAAAGATTGTACAATTGTTATCCGACTCGCCATCACAGGTACCTGAGATGCTTTACTCCTAATTATCTTCTTCCTTCATGGCATTGATTCGTTTCTTAATCAACTCAAATCCTGAGAAGAACACCGCGTTGACAGCTGCGGAGCGTCCCATTGACACGCCGAGCCCGCGATACATGTCTCGCCTGAAGAATTGGATTTTAGGGACTGGGACCTTCTGGCCTTTAGAATACATCAATGCATTTCGTTGGTAGATACTTTTAACAGAATCAATGGGATCTAAGTAGGGAGTCAGCTTGCAAGTTTTCCAACTAGTGTGAAGGGCACTAACATATCAACGCCCACGATACTATGCCGCAGAGAGCTCCAGCAGCAAGTACGGCAATGGGATTCTTATGAGCATCCTTCCCACTAAATGTCGTTAACAGTTGCTTGCCGCTCTCATACGTTGCAAAGTAGATACCCGTCCCGAGGGTATCTCTCACTATATTTATATTAGCTCTGTGCGCATGTGACAATTGGGGTGTCGTCTTACGCAAGTGCAAGTTTAATCCGGTATACATCCCGGAGAAGCCTCTGTGCTTGACTATGTTCGCAAGAGTTTTGAAGGTTCCTTTATTGTGGTAGCTGAGAGCAATAGCTTGCCTCTGAGGATCGGCATTCTTTTGGTTCGCCATGAGGACAGATACTTGTGCGCTTAGTTTTGTCAATTCAAAAGGACCTATATTCGGTATTCGTTAATTCAAATTCGGTTTTCCCGCTATAGCATAACATTGTTTGAGTTCTCACAAGCAATAAAAGTAATGCCGGAGCCGGCGGTGGCTCCAGCAGCCCCGAAGCAGGCAATAGTGCCTAGATTCGGGTATGCGCCGTTCTTATTAACATGTTCAAGTGGGCAGAAGCCGAGATGTTGTTTCATCCAGTCGGAATAAACGTATTTAGAGCGTTGGTAGATCGAGAAGGAAATAGTTCGTACAAGTGTGACACTAGCTAGGGGAGCGGTTACACCTACATAAGCAGCACGGTGGCGTTAGTTACTTATGTTGTCTCTAAAGAAGAGCCTTGGGACGTTTTGCTTGTGCTTGTGCGCCCGAGATTTGAAGTCACGTACCTCGAAAGAAGCCTCGAATACCCTCCGAATTATAAGTGACTCTGATGCAATCTAAGGCACCCGCATAAGGATATGTCTGCATACGAGTCTTTACGCTATCGAGAGGGAAAGCAGTGACGGTCGACATGACACTGGCCGCACTGGCGGCCGTCTCGGTTCGGTAACGCTTTATCCACTTCCGTGGCTTCTCACTTCCGCCGCTGAGCTGAGGCATGGTCCGAGTCCGGATCGTAGATCTGGTGACATCTTGGAAATCGGACTCAGCTGGCATGGCTCACTTGTTTAGCAGCAGAAGCTGTATTGCGGGGGAAGCTTCAGACAATGGCCTCGTAATGAGGACCAGAGTCATCGGCGTGGTCGCGATACAATAGCGTCTCCTGCTAGCAAGAGATATGCCATCAAGATCCCGCAACTAGGAGGACTCGATGGGTTTGTCGGGAGAGAGATACGATGCGGGGTTCGAAGTATATGACGAACTTGGTCGTAGATGGTGGTGGTTCCTATTGTCTAAAGACGAGTACTGAAGTATTTCATCCGCGCACAGCAATATATTGCTTATACGGTAAATGATAGATATCAAATGGCAAATGGTTGTGTTAAAACGTTGAATCGTTGAATTAATGCAAACAGGACCAATTGACCTCCAGGATGCTTAGAATTGATCCGAGTTCTGCCTTTCTGCGGGGTTTGCTCTCGCATACAAAGAATGACATTGGACCCTAGGGAGTTACGTAGTTGGGAAGTTTGTGTGGTGGGTTGTGGATTTGGGATTGTGGTAGATAGGATCGAAAGCTGGCTGGCTTTTAGTAGAAAAGGAACTCTAAAAAGGCTTCCAAGGTTGCAAGGTTACAAGGTTGTTCGGGCGGCAGGGGTTCTAGGGTTTAGTAGGGGGGAGTACGGCAGTACAGCCTGTACAGGGAAGGTTAACTGGTCAGACTGAGTTTGGTGCAACTACCTACCAGGTAGTCGTGGTAGTCGTACAAGAATTAGCAGGAAGAAACAACGACCTCGAACGGTTGGACCATGAGCCCGTACTATGTAATGGCGAGAGGTGGGAGTGGTGGGAGACGCTACGGAAGAAATACACGAAATACAAGGAAATATGGGTATCATACATAACCCATATGGATACAATCTGGATACGTACCCCGGGTACTTCCAGGTAAAGGACGGCTAGAGGAGGGGAAATGGAGCAGATCCAGAGATAAAATGGACTGAGAATGGACCGTTGTTGAAGTCACCAACTAGAAATAGTGGTCCTAGGTGGTCAAAGCAGCCCGTAACAGGCCCTTGATTAGGGAGGTTGCACAGCTGGGGATGCACATAAAGTATTGGCGTATTTATGTACTGTGGATGTATCTCAAGACTAAAACCCCATAATTGATTCGATCCATGATCATCATCACCTAACCTGTCTGCCTGCTAACTAATTACATGTACATACTCTAAAACTGCTCCAAAGTGCTCCAAAAATCATGTGCTACCTTCATGTAAGTATATAATATGTACGTGTACAGTCTCGGCAGGTTAAGCATTTGCCAGTCTTGTCGGTTTTGCCAATGAGCAACGGAATGTATGAACTACGCAGCTACGTCCAATGTCTACTGCAACTTGCCACATAGTCTGATAGTCTAGACCTGTCCAACCTCAAGGTACTTGGGGAGGGGCAGACATATCAAATCATAGATAGTTATGTCGAAAGATGCTTTTCATTCCATTTTGTGGCGTCATTGCTACACTAGCTCAAAGAGCGAAAATGTCTAAGATCTTGACTAGGAGATATGAGGTAGGTAATAGACACATCCATATTTGAAAACTTCGAGATTCGCATATACGGACGGACTGCCCCAAATATCCAAAATTACCAGGCAATTGAACCATTCTGGCAGTCGGTGGAAGACAAATACTGATTATCCAGTTAAGGAGGGCGTATCTGTTCCTTTGACGCCCTATGCATCATCGGTGCTATTCTTTGTCCTATCCGTAATGTCCTAGGCATGTATGTAGCAGATCGGTCAGTGCCACCCAAATTGTTCCTTTACTCTGATAAGCTGGCCTTCTTTGCCAGGCATTCAGGTAAAGTGACATCTGCAGGTTCAACCCTCTGACAGATGGTTGGCTGACGTATTTGGAAAGTTGGAGAGCCGATCATCCCTTGACGAACGTGATGAATGTGATGAACCTGCTAAACCTCCCGCTCAAGATTCAGCTCCATATACTCCTCAAGGATGATGGGTTTAACAACCTAAATCTCCAATGTCAACTATGTCGAGCCTAGAAAGCTATTGCGTTGGAGCCAAAATCTTTGCTGCTTGTCTCTTCGTCATATCCTCCGTTGATGGACTTACTCATGCCCTGCTTAAAATTCGGGGCACTTAAGCTTCTGCATGTAACCCATCGACCCTCGTTATTGAATTGATCGAAGTCCACGTTGTAGAAGAGTCTGGGGATTCACCGTGAAGGGTGTCTATTCCAATGCGACACAGTCATGGCTCTAGATTGGCGCGGAGACCTTGCATCCACATAGTGGTAGGTGCGTAAGTGACAGGTCAACGTCAGCCAGACCCCGAGTAAGGAGCCAATCGAGTAGATCCCTGGAACGGATTTATTCGCGGGGAAGGTTGGAGATATGATAGAATTGAATATACGTGGAACCTCAATATTTGAAGGGCGACGTAATGATGTCGGCAAATGGGTAGCTTTCTAGCATTCGACTGCTCTATCGCAAGCACAAACTCATAGATTTGTTAAGCATCGCAATAGTCATATCGTAGTGTTTGTAGGCTGTATCTTGGATGTGCTGTTCTAGCCCCTTTTCTCTCCTAGGGATTTGTTAATTGTTAATATGGTGAGCTTTGACGACACAACTTACTTCGAGCGACCTAGCGACTGTTCATATATTTTCCAAGGTACCTTGGAAACATGGTATCGATAGTAACCGGTTAACAATATGTTTTTTAGAATGAAGTGCTCTAGCCCGCGCATTCTAGCAGCCGCCTCTAAGAAGCGCACTGTCCTATTTATGCTTCGCATATCAATTTTGGTTTCTTCACGGAACGCCTTCCTCAACCGGTCTCGGGCTATATATCGAGCGGGCGATGAGAACCGGACGGCATGGAGGAGGCCACGCCATAAGTGCCGGTACGCATGAATAATTTCGATATCAGTCATTATTGCGGTATGCGTGGATTTCAAGTTCTGAGTCTCTCGATGATGGCGTGGTCAATATTATCCGCTAGCTCTTCTGACTCGAATAAACTCCGGAAAGGTGGAAGCCACTCGACGCATATAATAGAAGCTCTCGCGGCTCTATTGGCTCAATATCCGGGTGGCTTTGATAATTACTCCTATATCATCCCATAGTGGTTATGAAAAATCAAAAGTTAAAAAAGGAGGGTTGTACGATATTGACTCCGTCCTATCAGCCGCTATGCTTCCGAAGCTAGCCTGTCCGCACTAACGCGCATCTAGTGCTTTGCCTTGTAACTGCTGTGTACCGGACAGGCTTAGTTGATGCTATCAGATACGTAGATATACCAATTCAATAAATAATTAAGTTGCATTAGAAGGGTGTTAGGCGGGGTACGGATATGACTGTACTAGGAACATTATTCGATCTTGATCTTGATCCACCTGATGTCACTTCCAGTTCTTTTGATTGATTCAATCCAATTAATCGTTAGACTGGATTGTCAGACGCGAAGCCATACAATCCATACAATCCATACAACCATACCGCACCGCAGACCGCAGAAACCGGACATCTTATGACTAATGAAATGAACCCATCAATCCCTCTTGTAACATCTTATTTCTACAACTCAAGTTACATTTTATTTGTTTTGACTATGACTTTTTGACTTGTTCGTGTTGAGAAGAATCACATCTTAGTCGAGAGGAACAATGAGTAGACTTCATACTTAGTATCCGATCGTGGTCTTTACTCTCCTTTTTCCCATGGCGTCCCTGGTCACCGACTTCCTTGTCAACCCGGTCATACGACAAGCACGACGCTTCTCACGATCATCAGGCAACTTATCCACTTCCGAATCTGTTTCGGCCCCTGAGAAGATTAGGGAATCTAAAGAAAGTCAAGATGATGCTATCTCAGAAACCGAGGAGGATTCCTATTTGGGCGATGAGGTAGACGGAAGTGTACAGTCATCTCCTTCCTCACGGAGTTCCGTCCATCCAATTCCACGCAGTGACATAATCGACCAGTCCGATGTAATACGACGAGTTGCCTCAAATAACTCCGATATACATATCCGCACCAACGATGCTCGAAACGACACTCGAAACCTCGTCAATCAAGATGAATCGATACCAATGCCTACAAATAGCTCGAATATGGCGGTAAATGATTTGTTATCCCCGGTGGATATCTCTCCGTCGGGAATAATACGGCGGAAGTCATTGCCTGAGGATGATGGGATGGGTGTATTGCGGAGGCGTATATTCGCCATTCAAGCACAAGACATCCAAGCACCGGACAAAGCCCGTCAAATGCACCAATTATTATCAGAAGACTACACGAAGTCAAGGAGGTTGGCCCCGATAGATCGCCCTCTCACACCCTCCAGCCCTATATCTTTAGAGCAGCGGCGTTCCATAGGCCCCTTAGAATCTTTTAAGTTCTGGCAGAATATCTTAGACGAAACTGAACCTCGCGAAGAATTCGATTTGACCCCCAAAGACCTGCAGCCTACGTTTGCGCCGCCGAGGGACCTATCAGAGGATGCTGAAGATACGGAGGACCCTGAGGACTTGGATTATCATCCCTTCGGCTGCGAACATTACCGACGAAACGTCAAGTTGCAATGCTCTACGTGCAATCGCTGGTACACATGTCGATTCTGCCACGATAAGGTGGAAGATCACGACTTAATTAGAAAGGATACCAAGAATATGTTGTGCATGTTTTGCGGGACCGCCCAGAGAGCCGGTGATGCGTGCGTATCTTGCGGTGCATCGGCGGCGCGATATTACTGTAGTATATGCAAATTGTGGAACGATGATCCTGACAAACCGGTCTACCATTGCAATGATTGTGGCATCTGCAGAATTGGAAGAGGCGTTGGTAAAGATTTCTTCCATTGCAAGGTGAGACTATTAGTCCCGATCTCCCAGTATGTTCATCGACTGATTAGAACAGACGTGTTGCACGTGTATCGCTATCGGCCAGGAGAAGGACCATAAGTGCATTGAAAGGTCTACCGACTGCGACTGTCCTATATGCGGCGATTATATGTTCACGTCCCCGAAAGCTGTGTGTTTCATGAAGTGTGGACATAGTATTCACCGTCAATGTCTCGACCAACACATGAAAGTTGCTTATAAATGTCCAATTTGCAATAAGAGTCTTGCGAATATGGAACTACAGTTTCGGAATCTTGACATGGCCATCCAGACGCAACCGATGCCACCCGAATTTCGAGACACGCGAGCATTAGTCCTATGCAACGATTGTTCGGCCAAGAGCTCAGTTGAATACCATTGGCTAGGTTTGAAATGTGGCGTTTGCTCTTCATACAATACCGCGCAGCTGCAGATACTTGGTATGGCTGACGACGCAATCGAAACCGACTTACTAGGACGGGAAGTACAGGTTGCTGAACTATCAGCCACACGAGGTCCGAGTACGGCTGAGACAGGCGACGGGACTCGCGCCCGTGATATTAGAAGGCGTCACTCCTCTAATGTCGCACGGTCAAGTATTAATCAGCCTACTATGGGAGTGGACTTCTCAGATAGGCTTGCACGTTCAGTCTCGCCACCCGCCCATTTACTCGCTTGGAATCCCCCAGCAGGCTATTCCATCATGGAGACTGAGGATGAAGACAGGGAAGATTTGTTAGGGTTTTGGAGTAGGGTCCCTCGTAGCATTGCGTCTAACGAGGAGGAGGACGACGACGCAGAAGCCTCAGACGACGAGTCTGTGTCGTCTTCGGAAGAGGAAGAGGAAGGAGATGATGACGACGTAGACGACTTCGAGCTGCTTGGCCATCGCTAAGCGCATTGAATGAAATAGAATGGGGGTGGGTTGGCTTATGATCGATATAGGGAAGGCGTTCAGGTTCAGCATTGAGTGCATCGCAAAGGAAATACCAGTGGGGTTTAGGCAAATGGTTGGCAACACAGTACAGAGCGGCTGACATGAAATTGGCATATTGGTTATAGAGGGGCATTATGTCTCAACACGCCCCGGCGCCTACGAACTCTGGGAGAATGTTGATGAACTTTGTATACTTTGCATACAGACAACTAAAAGCATGGCATTATTCCGTATTATATACAACGCCATCATGGCTTATAGCAATACTGCATTTCGCATCAATTTGACCAGGCTGCTTGATGAGCCAAAACTAGGTACGTAAAACTCCAGACACCGTGCCTCACCGGGCCATGCATGATGCCCAAGGGCAATGCTGCTCTTCTATAACAGAACACATCTCATCGACCGGTCTCCTGGGCAAACTCGGCCTTTTGTGCTTCCTTACGCAGAAATTGGACGACGTTCTATGCAGAGATTAGCTTTCAATTCTTGCAACGCTAACTGATTTTATGGCGTCTTTGAGACCCGGACTTACCGCGAGTGCCTCCGGGTTTACGCCATTCTCAATCATCGAGATGCAGATTGATAGTGTGCGACGGTCGAGATGGCAGTTCTGTCATTCATGAATAAGCATTTCAAAAGTATTCGGCTTATGCTTTTTAGGTGATAATTGGAGTTGGGTGGAAGGGACTGGAGACTTACGAGGATGGTGGATATCTCGTGTAGGATATCAACAGCCTGCTGGGCAGCTTGTTGCTTCTCGTTATCGTCTCTAACGACACCGGCTGGTGGTGGCGGCGGCGGCATGATTACGAGTTGATATTCGCTATTGGATTAAGGGTAAGTAAATGTGCAGCAAGCAATTGAGATAAGTATCGAAGTTATGCGAACAATTTACGCGGTGATGGAAGTTGTAAGTGAAGGGAGACGCGTGGGGCCGCGGGGTTGAAAATTAGCGGTGACTTCCAGCGTTATCAAACCCGGTCGCAACTGTCTCGAGGCGAACGAATATGTATACGGCTTTAATGAACATGCTTTTCAACAATACACGATTATTGATATTGTAAAACGTTTACGTTTATAAGATAGATACTGCTTTATAGAAAATGAGGAAAGCCCTTAGTGCTGCTTCAGGCACATCCTAATTCAATTAGCCATAACCCATCAAGCAACAGCCAAATCAGACCCCGAACGCCTATACCAAACACCCCCTTTCCTCCCATCCCACGCATCATATCACATCACGACGTCTCTCATCTATACCTCATACTTCTATCTACCCCCCTCACCCCTTCATAGCCTCCACAAACAACTCCCTCATCCCCTTCAACAGCACCGCCAAATCTCGCGTCTCATTCGTCCTCTCCAGCACACGCTCAATCTTCTCCTTCTCGACCTTCGGCCTGCAATGCCTGACATCGTAATCCCTGGAACTAGTGCTCAGCTCGAACCAAGCCTCGCGCTCCCAGTTCTTCTCGTCGATGTGCGTGTACACGAACTTCAGGCGGTCGGTCTGCCCCGCGCCCTCGATCTTCAGACACAGGTTCTGCATCCAGAAGTCCAGCTCGGGTACGTTGAACCGGCTCTGCGACTCCACGTACTGCGCGTGCGCGCGCTGCGCTGCGAGCCGCGCGTCGATTTCTTTTTGCGTCTCCGCGATCTGTTGTTGGAGGGCGTCGCGCGTGGCTTTGTTCTTGTCCCGCTGCGTGCTGAGAGAGGCGATTGCTGCTTGCATTTCTTGCGTCTCGGCGGATTCTTTCGAGATCATTTGCTGGTGCGTGCTTGTCTTGTGTTGTAGAATCTCCATGTCCTTCTTCTTCATGCGCTGGTCCTCTGTTGAGCGGATGCATTGTTAGTTATGCTCTGTGGACGTTCTAGTATTGGTGAAGGTAGTAGAGGTAGAGATAGGTAGAACGTACCTTGTAACTCGGCGATGTTCATTCTGAATTGGTTGCGCTCTTCAAGGACGCGCTTGCGCCCTTGCTCGATGAAGGTATCGAATCTTGCGCTGAACTTCGCCATGCGATCGCGCAGCTCGTCGAACCCGAAGTTGATGCTGGGGAGCGAATCGGCCATAGATGGAGCGGCCGTCGATAGCGTTTGTCGGCCGCTAAGGCTCGACGACAGGGAGGATTCAAACGTGGATGCCATTTTGGATTGGTTTATTATCGAGCTCGATTATGCGTACGTATTGTGCCCTTCGGTAGGTGATGGTAAAATCGGTGTTGCGACAACTTTTTAGGCTTGTGAGTGAGTAATGGAGGATGTAAATCTCAATCCCAATTCGTGTAAATGTTTATTTTGGTTGCCGAGCGCCATTAGCCTTGTGGGTCCGATCCACTATAAATACTTCCTCTGCTATCACATTTTTGTACAACGCGTAGCACGAAAATGATAGAGTTGGAAGTTACGGGGCGTTTTCCACGATAAGATAAGACGCAAGACCAACCTTAAAGGTCCAATTATTTCCCATTCAAGCAAGTTAGCAACTTAATTCTTGCGATTTTTCTTCTTTTTTAACTCTTCCAAATGGCTTCGTGACTCGATAAACACCTCGAAATATTTTGCTAAAGCGACACCGGTCGCATACTTTGATACTCAATTTTGGATCGCGTAGATTGGCTCTTTAAGCCACCGCTATGTACGGTCAACGACGGTTAGCATTTGAAACGATATTTATCGAGCCCGGCTCTCCGAATGACTGACCGTCAAATCACCGAATCGACTATCGGACTCGCAGGACGCCTTTCACATTTACCTTATGGGTTGACTAAGGCGGAGGATCGC
Source organism: Annulohypoxylon maeteangense (assembly GCF_022496945.1). Classification (NCBI taxonomy): domain Eukaryota; kingdom Fungi; phylum Ascomycota; class Sordariomycetes; order Xylariales; family Hypoxylaceae; genus Annulohypoxylon; species Annulohypoxylon maeteangense. Next base: position 532,538 of record NW_025953262.1, read on the forward strand.
GGATGGCAATCCACGAGGAACTTCACCCAAAGAAGTGTGTACCTATACTCCCTAGTAATTATAAATCCACTAACATCATGCGAAGCCCCTGTGTTCAAGGAACTTGGTCTTCATAAGATATGGCGACCAACTGCTAGCGCTAGTTTACAATCTCCAAGCTCATCGGCTAGTAACTGGCATACAAGCAGGAAACAGCAGAAATGGCTTTTGAAATCAAATCCCGAGGCCCGCCTAGGGAATGAATATATCCACGATGAATTAGTATCTTCAAATTCATCGCCACAAACTCGCGACAGTCAACCATGGAGCTCATCCCTCTTCGCAATCGGCGAATTAACCGACACGAGTGATCCTCAGGTAGTCACTGGTGCTCCACTAGTAGCTATTGCCACAGGCGAAGCAAACGACGTCCTTCGTCTAGCGAAGCCAGGCATAGAGGAATGGCAGTGGCACGGCGAAGGTAGTGTCTCTCTGGGATTTGGAGACCTAACAGAGCAGGACGAATCGATTCTCGTTAAAGATGAGTTTGCAGGATCTATCCGCCGTTTAAAAAGTGTGGTCGACTCGAAGAGGTACGATCCGACACGCTGGATAATCGTCCAGAGAGATACCGGCACACAAGTTTTCCAGCCAGAATATCGATTGGCTGCGACGGTTTCTGCGTACGATCGTGGGGGCAAAATCTCCCGTATTGCAGCGAATCCGTTGTTTTTTCTTTCAAAGGACCAAACTGGAGGGAGTCTACATCTAGACGCCTCATTTAACCCCGGTGTAAGATCAAAGCCACCCCAACTTGGGCTCATTGACGAATGTGGATTTTGGAGCATTTGGGATATTGCTCATACAAGAATCAGGTCGTCTAGAAAGCCGAAGGTTCGCATAAGCAAATGCGGGCATATTGAGCAGGGTATTTTGGGGTGCCCCCCGTTGAAAGGCACCGGAGAGCCGCAATGGCATAAAATGTTCTGGGTTGGCTGCCCATCAGGAGAGTCCCAAGAGTTGAGCTTGGAGGAGGATGCGGATAACCCCGAAACACCAGGCTCATTTCCACAACTTGTGCGATCATCTACATTGCTTTTGTGCAACACAAAACTCGTTAGACTATTTGACCTTGCGAACAATTCAGCTTTACCCGACTTATCATTCATTGCGGAAAGGAGTAGAGATTGCATTTTGGACGTGCATCCAAACCCACGAGACTCTCAATACTTCTTTGTACTGACATCTTCGAAATTATTTGTTGTCAGAGCCTGTTCGGCCCCGGGGCAAGATTGGGGGCAAGATCAAAAACAGTGGAGTATCGTACTGGCGGTATCCCACTTGAGAGATGGCTTTGACGCAAGCTTGAAGCTCACCGTCGCGCCCGGAGCTACATTGCCTGGACAAGCCACATCCCTAATCTACATCTCCTCGAACAGCAATGCTCGGATCGATCTTTTCTGTGTTACTATGATGAAAAGCGATCCTTCGAGGGTTGCTTACCATAGCGAAACCGTTGTGTTAGATGCTTTCCAGCGTACACCCCCAGAAACAGCTCCCCTGGCAATATGTGTTCATCCTATACCGGTCGCCTTGAAGCCTTCGAAAGTGCCAACGCAGTTTGCACGTAGTTTTGCCACACAGCAGATACAATTTTACCAGCTTGCCGTCTTGACAAGAGATATGTGCCTTGTCTCTTCGCTCTGCGTGTCCACCTTTTCGTTGTCCATTGACCAGATAAATCGTCCGGACTACAAAGTGACTCGAACGCAAGATCAATCTAGGCAAAGGAAGAGGGCGTTAAAACAAATATCCGCACGCTTCGTGGTTCAAAACGGCGTCATTGGAGATGACAATGAAGGCGAATACCATTCAACCATTACCCCATGTGTCTCTCGGTGGACAGTAACACGAAGACATGTTGGGGTTTTCTACGAATTCCTCCGTGTATTCTTAAACGAGGCCAGGGGATATCAGGAACCACCTGTTGGAGATGAAGAATTTGGTTATAATCCATTTGATGATGTTCATATTGCCACTCAGCGGGCTATCGAAGATGGAAATATGCCGGCCACTACCATGTAAGCTAAATCGCCCATACATTTCAATACCTTCAGAACTAACCGTATTCATAGCTTCCAGATGATTGAGAACTTGAAACTGCCTAATGATATGAGTCTTGCAGCTTCCGATTGGAGGCTCGAAATAGAACGTCTCGGACGCATCAACTCAGAGGTCGTGCTATTGGCACTTGATCAACCACATATTCAAACTATCAAACCATCAAGTTCACTAGATGATCTGCACTCTGCGCTCGTCATCGCAATGGCGGGTGCAAATTTCGATGATGAAACACATGGCTGGATCTCAGAAGCGCGATCAACGGTGATTCGACAAATAGCCTGTGATATTTATTTGTCTCTCTTTGGGTTGGTGCATCGCCCAGTAGGTCATCAAATGGATTTGAACGAATCTCAACAAACTCTTGCCCATGATCTAGACAATATGGCCATCGATAGCCAGCAAGGAAGCCGTGCTGTAAGTGTAGCTAGATCCCAATCCGAGGTATCTACCACAAGTTCAACGGAGTCGAAACCGGAAATCTCCCCGGAAGAGGACCCGGCTATGACACTTCTAAGGTCATATACGGGAACTGGTAGATTTGTACCCACGAAAAGCACCGCACTTCTAGATAAATGGCAAGTCGGCGCTAGTCTTGATGATTATGTATTTGATCTCAACCTCGATCAAGAGGAGAATCCCGGCATGCAAAGGCGGGCGAAGAAACTAGCCCGCGAAAGTCGGAAACGACGAAGAGCCGAAACACTCCTCCAGATACACAAGGATCAAGGTCCAAGTCTTCCCGCAACTCAGCCAGCGCCGAATACCCGCTTCTCAAGCCAGTTCAGCCAACCCACCGGGGGCTTTTCAAGTCAGCCTATCAGATCAGGTCCGTCACACACCATGTCTCAGCCGATGACTGGAATATTCGGTCGGAGAGAGGAGAGACCGAAGAAGAAAGCGAAAAAGCGAGTGGCTGGGTTTTGATTGTGAGCAAACGGAGACTCTTGGGCTTAAAATCTAATCTTGTCCTGGGTGAAGTTATGTGTTGGTTATGGAAGGAAGTCAGGGTATTCTAAGAGAGTTCATATCGGAGCAATACGATATATTCTATGTATCTAGTCACAATCTCAATCAACAAAATTTTCAACATTATAGCAATCGATTTGGAATCCTACCTGGTCAAGAACAATCAGAAGCTTTTAGTATAGAGATTAATTTTAAGTTCACGTCTAATAATCGCGTTTGCTGCTTCCCGAGATTGTGTTTGAAGCTTCAGTGAAGCTGAATTTATTTTAGTGGATGATTTCATCGCAGCTGCCCGCATTTCATCTAACATTTCAGCTAACATATGCAATTACCCGATCAACCAACTTCTCTTCATCCCAACAAGAAACAAAATCTTTATTTCAACTCGAGGTTTCCTTCAAAGAAGAGTTTCATTTCCATTTCATTTCCCATCTTCCTGTTCCTCGTAAGGGTTTAAGATGTCTTGTCGTGATGAGCACGATGACCATGGTGGCCATGGCCATGACCACCATCACGAACACGAACATGACCATACAGATGACATCACACCAGCTCTACAGTTCAGCTTATTTCAACATATCAACTTCGACGGGGTCGTCACCATGAACGAGGCAGAACAAGACTCTGGAAAAGCTGTACTAAAGAAGACGTGGGCTGAACGTTTAGAGCCGGAGCCTGAACTCGAGAGCGATGCGGATGAGCAGATCCTTATGACAGTCCCGTAAGTGCTCTTTCATTTTATAGCTATATTCATATTCTATTTTATTTGAAAGCGTATTTGTATCTATATCTACGCCTGTTTCTATACTCTATATATGTTATGAAATATCACTCATCTCACCACCCCATCCCATATAGGTTCACGGGGCAAGTCAAACTACATTCCATCCTCCTCCGCACATCCCCATCACTCAGCGCGCCACGCAATCTCAAACTCTTCATCAACCGCGACGACATGGACTTCGGTACCGCGGAGGAGCTCCCGCCAACCCAAATCCTAGAGCTATCCCAGACCTCTGACGTGCAAGAGTTGCCCGTGCGTCGCGCGCTGTTCAGCAAGGTACGGCATCTATCGCTATTTTTCGAAGACAACTTCGGGGATGGCGATGAAGAAACTACGAGGATTAGTTATATCGGGTTCAAGGGCGAGTGGATGCAGCTCGGGCGGGCGCCGTCGCAGATATTGTACGAGGCGGCGCCGAACCCGAATGATCACGCGGTGAAGGGAGCGGATGTGCATCGCATGGGCGATGTTATGAAGCGAGGGTCTTAAGGGTTTCGGTAGGTAACGAAGGAAGGTTTAAGTAAATGGGTAGGTGTGGTCAAAACGGGGTTATCAAGTAGACATTTCAGTTCGGCTAGCAGGGCCTATTGGCATCGACATGTCATCGCGAGGTCTTGTATTGTTTTCTCATATGGCAGTTCATGTTGTCACATGAAGTCTTCCTCCCAGTCCGCGGACCGGTTCTGGTTACTTGACGCCTCCATATTTTCCTCCGTGAAGAGATCATCGTAGGCGTGATCCTTCTGCCACTTCTTCTCCTGTCTCTCCTTCAATACCTTTGCCTCTTCCTTCCGCTAAAATCCTCGTTGTTAATCTAACAGTACCTTACTATAAAGCAAAAAGGTGTGGATCTTACCCGTTGTAGTTGTGTGGCTTGATCTCTCTTTCTCAACTCTCTGCGGTGATCTTCCCTCTCCTGCTGAAGATCGGGGTGTTGTTCAATCTTGGTTTTATTGAGGCGGTTGATGATGACGTTCTCTCGCGCAGGCACTAGGATCTTCTTGACCTTGCGTTGGTCCTTGAAGCTCACTTGTCCGACAGCCATACTTCCATCTTTCTTGAGGTTAGACCAGGGCGTATAAATGACGGTGATGTTATCCTTCTTGTTGCCCTCGATGGAGTTGGCCTTGGTTAACTGTGCGAGATCCGTGAGGAGATCCTGTGGTATGTTGTCCCATGTGTCGCCCTCATTGAGTCTGAGGTAGATATGTGCGCTTGATAGTTTGTCTACGTGAAACTGCTTGTGGGAACCCCTGTCGCATGAGACTCATGAACTTTTCTAAAGATTGTAGCTTAACAAATCGAGGAGTTTTCATACCCTAATGAGATAATATGAATATATATCCGCCCAGGCAAAGTTTTTATGAGATGATGCTTACCAAACATCTTCCTCCCAGCCGTACTTAATCAACTCCTCATCTTCACAAAGTTGTTAGCATTTGGTTAGACAAAGGCTAACTTATACGAGGAATTGAGAGATCACCCACTCTCAAATTTGTCTTTACCAACGTAGACGAACGCCGACGGGTCCACAACCGACGATTTGAAGTAATAAACCATCTTCACGATGATATAGAAGGAATGAAACCCAATCAACCCAAATTGTTTGAAAAAGAGTTTATAAATGGACGAAATATGATAGGCTTTGAGCAATCGCGAAGTTCTTTCCCCAACCCGGACATGTCAGGTCCAGTCCATATCGGGGCTCTAGCTCAGATCCACCGACGGTACGTACCCCTCCCGCCGTAAATCTCCCGAAAAGTGCGTGGGACCCACCCCAATTTTTCAACACTAGAATCGAAGCTCTCGATTAATCTTCCGCATCCCTAAACCGCACTCGAAACTAGCGATTGGCCTTTGTAGGCCTATAGATACACGCACGATACGGAATAAAAACAGAACCTGAATTTTACAACCGAATTGGGCCCTCGCAACTCGGCTCCCAGCGACAATGGCATCCCACCAGCCAGCCCGCTGGGCAGCCGCCCTCAGCAGAACCTCGCCCTCCCTCCTCCTCAGCAACCCGCGAGTCCTCATCACCACGCAACACAAGCTCCTCCCACGCACAGCCCGCCGCGGTGTCAAGTACGGTTGGTCAACGCAGAACCTACGAACGAAGCCCAAGCGATTCAACCAGCCATCCGCAGGTCTCCCCGCTCCCACCACGGGCCCCGCGGCGGCGTTGGCGCGGACGGCGCAATCAACACCGTTACGAACGGGGGTGTTGGCTGTGAAGAAGGGCGTGTCGGCTATGTACAGCGCGAAGGGGATGCGGATGCCGTGCACGATCCTGCAGATGGACCAAGTACAAGTCATGGCCGCGAAGACGCGGGCCAAGAACGGGTATTGGGCCGTGCAGCTCGGCTGCGGCCAGAAAGAGCCGGGAAACGTGACGGCTCCGCAGCTGGGGTACTATGAGGCGAAAGGGGTGGCTCCGAAGCGACATGTTGCGGAGTTTAAGGTCAGGGGTGAGGATGGACTGTTACCGGTTGGTGTGCAGTTGCAGCCGGATTGGTTTAAGGTCGGGCAGTATGTGGATGCGCGGAGTAACAGCCGTGGGTTCGGGTTTGCGGGTGGTATGAAGAAGCATGGGTTTGCGGGCCAGGAGGCGAGTCACGGTAATTCGAAGAATCACAGGACGATTGGTACGACGGGACCTAGTCAGGGCGGTGGTTCGCGAGTGCATCCCGGCAAGAAGATGCCGGGGCGTATGGGGAATGAGAGGGTTACGATTCAGAACTTGGAGGTGCTGAAGGTGGATAACGAAATGGGAATCGTGGTTATCAATGGACATGTGGCGGGGCCTAAGGGCTGCATTGTCAAGATCGCGGATGCTATTAAGAAGCCCCCGCCGCCGGAGACGTTCATTGCGAAGGCGCGGAGGTTGCTGTTGGAGCGGAACCCGGATCATGAGGCGAGACTGCAATCTGCGCGTGAGGCGCATGCGGAGCTCAAGACGATGAGGAAGGAGGGCAGGATAGCGGATGCGATGGCTATGGCGCGTATGTTGTAGCTGTAGAAGTAGTATATACATTTTGTACTATATGCAGTGTTGTACACAACAAGTATCCTCTCGACGAATACTGAAGCCCGTGGCAGATTATCTGCTCCGCGTCAAGTGTCCCGTCTTTCCTTTTCTTAACTTCAGGTCTGGACTCTGAAGATAGTACATGTTATGTCATGATATCAAAGCCAGATATCAGAATTGAGTCGAGTTCCCAGCAATTCGCCCATATCTAGCTAACTACCTAGGTCCACTAGGACGTGCTCATGCTTTTAGCATCTGTGTAAGATATCCCTCCTCCACCTCTACGGAATTCAAGTGAGGGATACGAACCCAGCCAGCGAAAGTAAATCTCAATAACCACAAAGATCCATCACATTCACTTAAGCTGCTGTCTAAACCCCCTCGTCGTCTCCTCGCGCTCATCCTCATCCATCGGGAACGCCGCAATGGCCCTGAACGGATCATCCCCATCCAACAAATCGATCTTCGTACCATCGGGCGTCATGAGGCTCCACTCAGTCGTCTCGAAGAGCCCGCGGGCCGAGGGTCGCGCGCTCGTGAAGCGCATGATGGCGGTGGCGCGGGTGCCCTTCACGGGGAAACTGACGTCGATGCGGCCCCGCAGCTGGTTCATCTCTCCCGATATCCACGGGATCTGGTGCTTGAAGTAGATCTCATCGCCTAGGTAATCGCGCGCCTTCTGGTTCGTGCGCAGCGCGTATAGGGTCGAGGCTACGACGGGGCTGGATAGTTTTTGGTAGTTGAAGATGGCGACGCTGGAGGCGGCGATGATGAGAACGAAAGCGGGGAGGGTGCGCGCCCAGTTGAAGGTTTGGATATCTGTTGTAAGCTCATGTTAGAGGCTTATGACCTAGATATCAAAGGTATAGATCTTGGAGGGGACGGACTTGGGAGTTCCCGGTCTGGACGTCTCTCCATCAGAGGGCCATCGCCAGGTTTAGGTGCTGAGACTAACGTCCGCCTTTGGATTTGATTCCTAGCTGTAGATGTATACTGGTTTCTTAACGAAAAGAGCGCCCTCCGGCGCACTAATCTAGACCACATTTTAATGTTGATCGACCTTGGAGTTTTCCAAGATCTTTCGCTTTTGACGTGGAAATATTTCCGAAGAGCTTCACATCCCACCTAAGAATCATACCATGTCGGTACCTACGTACATTGGTCCCGGGCGGGGCGGAATAAGGCTCGAAGTGGGACATGACGAGCCACATGAAAGCACAAGCCACATTTCTTATCTAATCGAAATTCAATTAGACGAGGCTAGTCCGACCCCTATGAGTTAGGGCAACATCAAAATTTCCAACCCACCAATTTCATTTCCTTTGATTTTCTTACTTCCTAGAATCGTGATCCGCCAAACTTCCAACAATCCCTCGTCTTCGATTTTTATCCGACAACACCCAACGCCCACCGACAAGATGACGAAGGTTAACTCAGGTAAGCTCATGCATCGCACTGGATTGTGTCTAGAATCGATTATTCTAGTTCAATTCGACTTCAATTAAACCACACGATACTAACGAACTCTGTCTGAATAGGTATCGCCAGCTCGCGACGAAAGTCGAGAAAGGCGCACTTCAGCGCCGGATCCGGCGAGCGCCGCGTCATCATGAGCGCACCCCTCAGCAAGGAGCTGCGCGAGAAGTACAACGTAAGCTCTACCCTATCTCAATCGCCCCCTCAGAAACATTTCTAACATAAACCGTCCAACAGGTCCGCAGCATCCCCATCCGAAAGGACGACGAAGTCTCCATCGTCCGAGGCACCAACAAGGGCCGCGAGGGCAAGGTCACCTCCGTGTACCGTCTCAAGTACGTGATCCACGTCGAGCGCGTCACCCGCGAGAAGGCCTCCGGCCAGTCCGTCCCTCTCGGCATCCACCCCAGCAAGGTTGTCATCACCAAGCTGAAGCTCGACAAGGACCGCGAGAGCATCCTAGAGCGCATCAAGGTCGGCCGCGAGCTCCGAACCAAGGGCAAGGCCGCCGCCAAATAAGCTCGGGATCGAAACACATCATAGCACCTTAGCCCCAACTCCCACCTTTTCTTCAACCTGGTGAAGGGGGAAAGATACCCGTTGGTAGAAACTTCACGAATCCTCGAGGCCCGTGACGGGAATTACGGAATATGGCGTCTAACGGGGGAGGGTAAAAATTCCCCGGCATCATCGAGGGACATGACGGTTCGGTATTTGCTTGCATGATGACTCGATGAATCAGCATATAGATGCGGCGACACACCGAATGAAAAAACAATTGCATGCACACAATGGCCTTTTCACTCTGTGAAATGTTCCATGGGAGGTTCTTCCCGAAGTCTTGCTCCGTACCATAGCTCTCTGTGTGTGGTGATGTGTTGTGATATTGCAACCGTCGAACAAACTCACATTTGGATCTAGGAACACCCCAATCTGCCTTCCACACGTACCTGCTCAGGTACTAGGGAAGATAGACAAGACTTCCCTACTCACATATGATATTATACTCGGGCAGATATCCTGTCAATACCAAGGTAAGTCACTAATTCTCCGTACGTAATCCATCATCATTCCATACCTATCATATACACGGCCTTGTAAGATAAAGACAAGAAATCTATGTATGTGATCCGCCAGGATATCTCCGCGTCAACTTCAACCCATTGGTTTTCGAGGTATACGACTGGCGAAAAGAAAAGCAAGCGTAGGGGATATATATGAATCACCCCATTCTTCGCCCCCTCGCCTGCAGACTGCCAACCGTTAGATGTTCATCCATGAGGTTGGGAGTTTGATGGTGAGGTACATTTCCTCGCGTTAGAAATACATATTTTTTTTAAAAAAAAACCATAATAATAAAAGAAAAGCTCCAGTATACAGGATATACTTACTTCTCTTAACGTGTTTACTTGCTTATCTCGCCGTTGTATTCTGCAATTGATATTAATCATTCGAGTCACAGAAGAGAAGTTGTTATTAGCCCGAATCATAGGTGTATTGAGGTCGAGACCATATTATGACACAGGCATAGAATAGAAAGGTAGGAAAACAAATAGACCACTTAACGTATCACAAACTTCTTTCCCTCGTCACAATTTCAAGAAGACAAAAGAATTATAGTATCGTACAATAAACTCGGTCCTAAACGGTAGCAGCCCAACACATTCGCCTCCGCCACCAGCCAACATCGTTGCAGTCCATCATCGACGCAGGGTAGTAGCGAAGAAAAAGCAATGACTAGGTTGGACTAGCATGGTTGTTAAAAAAAAGGTGTCTCTGGTCGAGACAAGAAGAAAAATAAACACTACTCGGCTAACTTGAATCCTTATTCATACAATCAGCCGATTTCTGAAAGAGATAAACCTAACCATACTGTCATGACTCTAACAAGATTATTACTTATAGAGCTGTTCTTCTTCTGCCGCCGTGAAGTTGGCAAAGGCAAGTATGACTGTTGAGTTATCACCAGTCTGAGCCAATAACTCCACGTCGCTCAGCGTCACGGAGCATGCGCTCCTGAATATCCTTCAGCGGATCGTACTCCTCCGAGCGTGTCTCGCTCGGGCGACGGTTCTCACCCACTTTCTCCGCAGATAAGTGAGAGCTGGCGCGGTCTGCTGTCTTGCTTCCTTCGGGCGAAACCTGGGTTGTGGACCCGTTCGCGTTAGAGATTGTCGGACCAAGAGATGCTGCGGCATGTCCATGATACTGGGGCAAATACCCCGTAGCCGTCGTCGACGAAACTGTACTTGGGAGTGCAGCCCCGCTGGTCGATCCCCTTTTCAGCATGGTCTGCCAGAGTTCGTTGCCAGATCTGCTACTATAAAATGTCAGTCTCTACACACTCTTTTACTTATATCTGCTTTGGTAAATACCTAGATCTCTCGATGGCTTGGCGACCAAGCTTGCCCTGCTTCATCTTAGGAGCAGATTCCTCGGCTGACTTGGTTGACGATGAAATTTCCATGCCTCTCATCCATTTGGAAAGATCCTGAGCATGATCTTCGTCCTGTCGCGCCGATAGGAAAGGTCTTGCTGTCTTCGATTCACCTTGAGTGGCATCTTTTGGGGCCACAATTGGGATAGCTTTGCTCACTCTATGGCCTGTCTCTTTCGTGCGCGTACCTTGGAGGTCACGGCTAGGATGAAACGGATCGAGCTCCGAGAACAGGCTACCCGTTGGTAATGGTTGTCGGAGAATAGGTTGAGCTGATGCTCCATTAGCCTTCACCGGCGACGGCGGATAAAAGTCCTTCCCATCGAACTTCGGCAGGCCGACTCCAGCACTCTGGAATTGACCCCAATAGCTGTTTCGTGCTTGTTTTTCTCCTTCAGTCAACTCTCGTGAGTAGACATAATCATTAGCACGAGCGCTGTGTGGGCTCATTCCTTGTGGCAGCGTCCCAACGAGATATGGCTGAGAATAGCTGCCCGGAACAAGGCTCATGGGCGACAGCTGAGTATTCTCCGAGAGAACGCCATTGTTCGAAGTCATTCCAGGAGTGCATGTGCCATTCCAATTACCTCGTCGATCAAACGGCGAGATACCAATGGCCGAAAATTCAGCCTGAGATCCAGGGCCTTCAGACTGAGGTCTGTAATCAGGCTTCAGTCCAGACTTCGGCTTGGATGCTACGGAGGCATTGCCACGCAATCCAGCGTTCTTCGTCTGCTCACCCTTTTCCATGGCCTCAGCCTTTTCTATGGCGGCAACCTTCTCCTTGATGAGTTCCTCTAAAAACTCATCCTTATCCAACGGAGACGCCATTCCTATGTTAGAGTTGATGCCAATAGCATGTCGGTTCCTTCTCTTGTTACTTGACATCGAACTGCCTCGCTCATAAGGCAAGTGCGCCGATCCATGACCACGGTCACGAACACTAGCCGAGCTATTTCGGGACGTGTTACGTCCTCTGCGGCTCCTAGCGCTTGAGCGTCCCGAGCGCGATGCAGGTTGTGGGTAATACATCACCTCGAACCTAGACTGCATATCGTAGTTGTACTCAAACTCTTTCACGCTCTTCTCAAGCTTTTGCACTTCATTTGCGACCCACTTCTCATCTATCTGGTGCTTATTGAACTGCTGCTGATCCTTGTAGTACTTAAGAGAATTTCGCAGTGATTCAAGCTGACGCCTAGTGATCTCGCTTGGTCGAATTGACGTGATGTGCGAATTAAAACCAGGAACAAGCGCGGAAGACGGCTGTAAAAAGGCGTTACCGCTACCGAAGAGACCACCCACTGCTGGCGAGGCGATAGGACTAAACATGGGCGTCGCAGGAGATGGCTGGCCCATAGAAGCCGCATGAGCGCTAGCAAAAGCTGGATGTCCTCCCATGCCCTGTGGGAAGTAAGGGCTCGTGAACATCATGGGTACGGGACCTTGGCCTGGTCCATAGGGTGGGGGGTAGATCACATTTCCGTTGTGATAGAATGGTCGGTTGGCCTCTGTCTCACTTCGAGGTGCAATCTTGATCGGTGCCGGCCTCGGCTTCTTATCGCCGGCGCCGTCTTGGGTCTTCAGAGTCTTCTCTGCGTCCTCAGCATCTCGTTGGCTCTGGGGAGGCATAGGCTGTCTACCTGCCCAAGCTGCACCATGAGGGGGGATACCGTAGGCCATCGGAAATCCGTGAGGGAAGGGGTATAGAGGCATGGGTAAGCCCATGTGATGGAAGAAAGGCGGATGGCCAGTGAGGGGTGGCGAAATTAAAGGATGAGGATGAGGGAAACTGGTACCAATCCCGTTACTAGAACCATGCTTCTCGTCCTTAGATGCCTCCACAGAATCTTGTCCAACAACTGTTGAACGTTCCTTGTCCCATTTTGCTGTAGGGGATACAGATCCACGGGTGTTGGGAACAATTCTACCGCCAGCGGTTACTCTAACATGAGTAGGGGATACAACTGCTTTGAAAAAGCGTTGAAATCCTTCGCTCTGTTGGGCACCGAGACCTACCGGAGCAGATACTGGTTCGGTGGAAGTAACTTCAGAACCAGTGCGGCCTCGGTACTGCCACTGGTTGAGTTGACGCGACTTCTTGCCTTGGAAGATGACCTCGTCACTCTCCGCCGACGAAGTGATCTCCTCGTTGGCCTTCTTGAGGCATCGATCCTTGGTAGACGACATATTGCCACCAGCTGTATTTTTGGCTAGATCTATTACGCTCGTCAGAACAATATTTTATCAAAATTGAAATGTGTAGAGCCTTTGTAAATAATAAAGGCGCATAAAATAGATTATATCTGAAGGTGGGCGAGGGGTTTGGTTGAATTAGGGAAGAAATTTTTACAAACAATATAGCAGAGCTATATAAAGATAAATGTAGGGTAGGAACCGGAACAACAATGCAGAGAAGAAATATAGACATGCTTACCAGCCGCGTTGCTCGATTGGAGCTTGTTCAGAATCTTGCGGGGAAACTCTTCTCTGAGCTTGAGTAGCTCTTCTCTACTATAAACACGGGGATCCATCAAGTAATCGAAACGAGCGTAGGCGAAGTGAGCAGCTCTAATAAGGGCAGTACTCGTAGGGGGATATTCGAAATCGAGGCTTCAGTGAACGAGGCAAGGTCTCAGACAAGAGGTAAAGCCGCGATCTGTACACAAGCCGTGTTAGTTACATTTGCACCTCATCCGGCGAGGCCCAAGATAGGTAATGTAGCTAAGGAGTTGTTACTCGACAAATATACATGCTTTACATGTTGTGAGGCGTTACTCTCCAGTATAGGTCATAAGTCACGCCACAGTATACTCGGAATAAATGGAGAAATAACGAGGATTATGAGAGGGAACAGTAGGATAAAACATACCTGTAATAATGCGGAAAGGCCCCAAATTCAGATAGCCTACATTTAATAGTCAATACAGGTTAACAATGATAACAATGAAATAATAAATGATAAAAGAGGGAGGTGATATGAAGTCGGAAGTTGGGTGGCACGTATGGAAGAAAGATGTGGAAGGGAGAGTTTCTGGGAAAATGGAGATGGCCGACTGGAAGGGAATATATCTGGGCTGGTAGGAATTATCGGTGGCCCTTGAAGAGCGAAACAAGAGATTCGGCATGTTTGTAGGGTGTGCTTTGTTATGATTGATTGTATATTCGATCGTGAGGTTGATGGTGGTCGAGATCGGGGCATCGTTGTAGGAAGACGGTTGGGAATAGACGAGACGAGATGCCAGCGAGAATTGGAGACTGTACTCACACACCAAAAATGCCAAATGAGTGAGAGACGTGAGCAATCAAGCAAGTAGTAGGCATGCAAGATCTTTCGGGCCAGATCTGTGAAGGCTATTCTGGAGCGTTAACGTGAGCTGAGTGATGGCGAGTCTGAATTTTTTCAAGTCGGGGATGAATTAAAAATTAGGTGTAGAACGAAAATTAGAAGAACAATAGGAAGGCTTGGGAGAGAAAAAGGGTAGAACGTCGTCACTTCCTCGTGCAGGTCATGTTATATAGGAAATTATCTGAGGGCAAACATCACGAGACGTACCTTCCTAGAATCAACATTCACTACAATACCATCAATTACGACATCACAACATTGGCAATTGCTTTCTATTTTCTGTAGTTCCTACTACATACACTCCAATTAAGTAAAAATAACACCATCAAAATGTTACATTGACCAAGTAGACTTGATAGGCACTGAACAAAGGTCTCTATGCACACACAGCTACAGCCTTTCGGAACAATCAGATAGCACACTAGAGGCAAGTACAACCATATCAATATAGAGCTGTGCGTCTAAATCCATATCATAACGACCGGCCCCTAGCCGATATAACAGACATCCATGGATGGTTTAAAGGGGCACACTTCAGGGTGAGGAACACGAAATCGGAATCAAGTGGTTATTTGCTCTATACCTATACACCCGTACACACCCACCTTGCATAGGTAGGTAACTAGAAGATATCCATAGATAAATCGCAAGATAGACAGCTACAGAGAATTGCCGTGATGCCCCAAGACTACCTAAATATGGAGTCAACTATTATGCGTAGATAGGCACCGCATACCTGAACAAGCGGCATATATATATATATATATATATATATTATGCACAAGATTTCTAATGAGATTTGTTTTGATTAATCTAGGAGATTTCTTCATAAAATCATGAAACTTGGGGATAACACCAAGGCGGAAGAAAAGGCAATTAACATGGCTGCTGTTCGCAACAAACGTAGTAGAAAAATATACCAAACCGGCCCTTCTCTCCTATTGAAGACGAGAGTGGCCCCGCACTCGACTTTCTCAAGCTTCAGATAATATATTATAACAGGATTCATGATATAATCCTTAACGCCTAGAATATATTTGTGCCCCCTACGTACCTAGTAGCTAGGTTATAAACCGAGTGCGTTGCGCACGCGATATAATCTTGAAAGAATTGCGGGAAAGAGGGGAGATTTTATAATATCGTGAGATAGATAGATATACATGTATGAATGAACTGAATTTTCAACCCGACGAATGCTTAGTAGTAATAAAAATATCGTATGAAGCCGGAGAAAAAAAGCAACAGTACCCCCTTGCGAGTGATAACATATAAACGCCAGATTAATAGATAGGAAAGATGCTGCTCGTGACACAACTGTCTTAGGCAATCAGCCCAGAAGACGTCCTAGAAACGAACGTTCGATAAGACATGCCGCGAATCGCGTCCTAGGAGAGCGACAGCGCCAAGAACCTCGGAGGGAGCTAATAGCAAAAGCAATAGAAGTTGGGTCCGGCGTGATTTACTCCAGGCTTGCACTTATGCCATGCATATACCAAATCCCATTAAGGTTAACTAACGATCATTAGGTGACATGTGCGTATGATATGGCCTAGAATGTTGGGAAGCTTTAAGCGCCTTACCTATGCCATTTTCGAGGTTACCGGGCTTCAAGGGGCTTATGACAAAATGCCCCTCGAATGAGGATATTGAGATACTCATCACGTATATAGGACTATTCGGTTATCAGGACTGGGCGGGTTCGGGGTTGGCGGTTCTGGTTGAGGTGGTGGTTGGGGCTTGTACTCTAGACAACCGTCTACTTCCTTAGCGTTGTCCACTGGTTGGATATTCTCATTAGGTTTAGATGACCCATAACTCGAGTAGAAAGCCATCGTGTTTCTTGATATGTAATATGTAGACTTGAATATGTAAGTATATTCTCTATCTTGAGCGTTGATGATAGCGATATGTGACGAAGGGTATGGTCGTCTAACGGGATATTCGGTGGCAATTCTTCTCGCAAAAGAATTGTCGCAAGAAGGGCGTGGGAGTCAACTCTTTAAAGAACTCCGTAACCATCAGATCTTTTAGAACCCATCCTCTTCAGAATAAACCCCCCACCCCCAACCTCCGGGCCGACACCGTTCTAGGTCCTTGAGAGCGATTGGGCACGGTCATGGAATGTCGAAAAGTCACGCCTTCCCTTCTGGCGTATGGTCAACATATGCCTATGAGAATGTTTACCGACCCACACACGTGGTGATAGATCGGCATTGAAACCCTCTCACAGTTTGATTCTCGGTTAGGTGATGGTGTCTTCATCTCGAGACAGCTTCGAAGATTACATACCAACCTAGGTACTGGGCAGATGACGCCTCAGCGCACAGGCTCCCGAACGTAACCGCCCAAGCGGCCCTCCTGCGTGCGTGCTTTCTTCTCCCTGATAAAAACTAGCGAGCAGGGATTCCAAGCGACTGGTGCAACCTTGTAGCTTCTAAATCAAGGTCATTCTGATCACAGGTTATTATGAAAATCGCATAGGCACACAGGCTGCCTCCCACGCCGCCGACCTCGCTGCAACCATCCCAAAGGGAGGTCCGGTGACGTTTGGAGGGTTACGACGTATGTATATCAAAAGGCTGATATCATCGAATCAAAGACCCGACTTTCTCTGACTCGAATGCGGTCCATCGTGTATATATGGAATATATGGCATATCTGGTATGTTCTGGTATGTTCAGTAGTATATTCAGTGTATATTTTTGGCGAGAGCCCAAGCCATCCAGCCAAGCGTTCAGTTTGGATTGATCGGAAGTGCCCATCTGGTAAGTTTCGGAGAAGTGAGGCCGTGCCCCAGATCAGTTGAGCGAAGGGGCGTTAATGGGTCTGGCCCAAGGACAACCTGGATGGACGGGCAATATCGAGGTCTACTCCATAGTACATCGGCCACGCGCTACCACGCTGCCACGGTGATCTCATTGACAGGGCGTATTTTAACGGGTAACGGTTAAGCCAGGCTACCCGGCGTAGCTCGCCTGGGTTCACATTCTGGCCTGTGCCGTGCCAAGTCGTGTACGTATGTTTCAGAGTAATCAGTCGGTGGAACCTTTTACCACGATCGCCAGGACCAGTGCGCGTGGTCCTGTAGGCTATACTGCATGGTAGAGGACAATCCCGGCACCGCATCGCGGGAGGTGTCGCTAGGCTCTGCACGCCAGGGCGGGTAGCTTAATATCGAAAGTCAGCCGCATGCCGGGAATCGCTAGCTGTCAGACTTTAGATATCGTTGCCGGTTTTCTGGAACTCTTCTTTTCTCTCTCTAGGTGAGCCGGACTACCTAGGTAGATAAGCCTCTCAGCGTAGCCTCTCTCCATCTTGAATTCATCCGGGAGGTAGCGGTAACACAGCATAGCGTAACCGTTTCGAAAGGAAGAATTCATCCCTAATACCCCTTATCCCAGTTAGGGTGCCCAACAACCTGGCTGGGCAACTTTGGAGCTTATTTAGAGCCCGGACATGGAACATTAGACCCGACAAAGACGGTCTGAGGACCCAAATTCGTAAAGCGTTATGCTTGTCTTGATATGGACACTGATCCGGGAAGATAGCGTGTCGCATAAAATACCTAGGTCAACTGATATCGACAATAATATCTTGCATATGCTATGTAAGATGTATCCTAATATCCTAAAAGGTAAAAGGTGAGCGAATATGGATGTATGTATTCTGTATGTCGATATATAATTGGTGGGTATAGTGTAAGAGGGAGAAAATCCGATCAGACGCATCAGACGCGAGTAATGTTCGCGCGCATTTTTTTACGTGCATCGTACCTAGAGTGGATCCGGATCCCTATCAGATTTACGGGTACACACCTAGCAATCACGGATCCGTACATGGGGGTGACATTTCGGTTAACCTTTTTCTGCTGTTTCCCTTTTGCTTTTTCTACATATGGATGTAATACTATGGTATGGTATCAATGCGGATAGCGGATAGCGGATGGCGGGTGGCGGGTAGGGCAGGTACCGTCGCTAACTTTACCAACCTAACCCATGGATCCCAACCCAGCATCATAGTAGACAAGCAAGCAAACGCCTGGATAAGGTTTTTGGATCACCTGAGCGGGGTACAGAGAAAACGACGTGCGAATAGGAGAAAATTGTAACCTTGGAAGTACCGGCCGTTGGATATGTTCGGTAGGTGTACCTGCTGCAGTCTTGATGCTGAGAGTTTAACTTATCCCTGTAAAATTATAGTTATATTAAGCCAGATCAAGCTAGCAGGCTGTTGCTTGCAGTTTCTTGCAGGAGTTGATGCCTTCATTGGGCAATGCATGGTTTTTGATAGGCCTGTGATAGGTCTTGACTCGTTATGCCCTACCCCTCAGCCGGCCAATCCCCGCGACCCCTCGATTTCTTACTCTCTAGTTCCCCACTAAAGCTCGCTAGGATCCATGTACATAACCAAAAGCGTAGGGCTGCGTTCGAGAATCCGAGCACTTGGAAGACAGTTAGACCAAACACACAACTTCGATACTCGCTTGTGTGCCTCGGTATCTGCGCTTGTAATTGACTCCTAACAGTTCCTAGTCACCTACCTAGGTAGTCAGATCGTTAGCGCAAAACGTAATGTGCGCCATTACCGAGGGGAAAATGGAGACGAGACGTGGAGACGATATTCACTCCTCATCTTGTCTACTTCGTCTCCATCGTCTCCATTATCTCCATCACCCCGGAATCCATCTAGAATCCATCTTATCTCAAACTACGAAAACCGAAACCGGCCATTAGGAATTATACCAAGACAAAGATTTGACCTGAGACGTCAGAACCAGACTTCAGATATTTAGGAAATCGTGGAGAGATTCGGATACGGTTCGATCAGCCAACATCGAAAACCAAAACGGGAATCCGAAATCCGAGAGGAATAAGGAATAAGAATTGCAATATGGCACCTCTAACTCCACACTGGGCCCAGCCCTCACATCCCGATGTCCAGGACGTGATCATCAACGCGCATGAATTCACATCCAAGAGCCTGTCCAAAATCTCGCTACCACCCTTTGGGCTATTTGCGAAGATGGACTTCCCGCCATGCACTCTCGCCCCGGAGCCGACATACGCCACAGTTCAGTGCGGCCGAGACAAGCACCTGAACCTGAACAGTGACTTGCTGTACATCAACCACTCTTGCGAGCCATCCCTAATCTTCGATACCGCCACCCAGAATATCGTCGCGGGGCCCAATGGCCTGCGCGTCGGCGAAGAGCTGACCGTCCGTTAAACCTACCTAACTCACCAACCTAGGTCCTACCTATCTACAAGTGAGCCCGTCCTTTCCATCCCGCCCAAGCTTACCTCCGTCATAGTTCTTCTACCCATCCACAGAATGGCACATGGCCCAGCCCTTCGATTGTCTCTGCGGCAAACCAACCTGTCGCGGCCGCATCAGCGGCGCCAAGGACATGACCCGAGCCCAGCTGGAAGGCGTGTGGCTCAACGGACACATCCACGAGCTGCTCAAGGAGCAAGAGCTCGGCGGAAAGGAACCTGAACCTGAAAATGGCAGTAGTACTAAACCCTCCGCTTCTTCCGTTCCCACGACAGCATCCGACGATGCCACCGCCGAGGCGCTAAGAGACGCCTTGAAGCACGCCGAGAAAGTAGTCGAGGCCGCGAAGATCGCCCTGACGTCCTACCTCGAGTCCGCGACGGTTAGGGGCAAGATTGGCAAAGGAGGCGCCAATAGCTTCGGAGTTGCCAACGCCACCTCAGCCGCCGGACTTACGAGACGCGGCGTGACGTCACGGGAACTGAGCGGTGAGATGGGCGGCGATACGATCTTAGCTACCGGATCTTGAAGTGGACGGGGAATTTCTTTGGTTACAGTATTTTGATTATTTAGGAACATTTCTTTTCTCGAATTCAACATTCGCGTATCGAGTCGGCTTTCAACAGACCGACTTTATTCGCTTCAAAGACAATATCAATAGATAGCAGATAACACTCATACAAAGTTCTAGTCACATAGAGATACTTAGAAATTAGGGCGCAACGTTCATTTTTAGATGATTGATTTAAGTATTTATGATACACCTGCGTCAAGCAGCAGGACCTGAATACAGAATCTACCACACACTCTACCTCTACCAAGTCTAACAAAATCCATAACGCGCAAACGCCGTGCTTCCGTGAGCATCAAAACCGCAAACGATGAGCTTAAGGCTTTAAATAAACGTCCGTTGTCATCCGTACATGTCATTGATCTCCTATCCACACTTTCTCTAGAAACTTGAAACTTGAAACTCTGCTCCTCGACCTCAACTCTGTGTCTCTTTCTCGTCTCCCCACCGTAACCAGCTGCTCCTGGATCTGCTACCGGCATCGCTACCCACACCTTCGGCATATCTGCTCTCTTCCTCCTCCCACTTCATCCTCTCGACCCTCGCGCGCGCCAGGAACGCTCTCGCAAACCGCCATGCTTCTGTATCCGCCAGATTCCAGGCCTCTATCGCGCTACGAATGCGCACGTCCGGCTCGAGCTTGCTCTTAGCAATCTCTCTAGCACGTTCTAAAAGGTGCGGTTCGTGCGCTAAATCATCTATTGTCGGGACCGGTCCGTCGGCGGGGTCATGCGTGGGCTTGGGCCTGCGCTCGGGGCCGGGGACAGGAGTCTCAGACTTGCCATCGTCGGTCCCGTTGGTCGGGATATCGAAACCGAACCACCAGTCTAAGTCATCGGGCACGGACTCCTTCTCCGCCGTTAGCCAGAGCGTATGCGAGGTTGCGTATTCCCCAGCCACAGCGTCCTTGAACTTTACGACGCGCATCGAGCCGGATATCCCCGTGCCGAGGAGCTCCTGGAAGATGAGATACAGCCACTCGTCACGCTTCTTTATCTCCCGTCTGATGTAGGCGATATCTAAAGTGTCTTTAGAGGAGTCTAGCGTGCGCAGAGTATATGGATGGGGTACGGTTCCGATAGTGTATAGGCCGGTGGTGTTTCGGTAGCGCGATGGAGTCGAAATTTTCATTGGGTGTGATGCAACACATGGTGAACATTTAGGGATGTTCGGCGGACACGATGATGGTACCGGACTTTCACTACAAGTCGCGAGTAGTGTCGCCAATTCTAAAGCTGGCTTAACCATATGCGTTGTATGAGCTGGCATGGGCTTGAGGACGGCGATTCCGTTGGAGAAAATATCTTGCCACGTATTATGCAGATGTGAATTAATTAGGAGGTTGAGACTTTTGATGCCTTTCTCGCGGTTCGCTGCTGTTTCCTCGGCGACTTTTTGGTAATTCTTTTCGACGGTTTTGGCATCGTAGAATGCGAGAGAAGTGTGCGACGGGTCAACGAGGAAGGTCTCACTAGAAACAGCAGAGATGAAGTCCTTGACCGTTTTATTCTTGGGGTTTCGGAGAGCGTGAACGATAGCATCTGCGATCTGAACCTTAGGACCAGCAAAAAGAGCATTATCAAAGCCTTCCCATCTCGTAAGGCCGGGGTATTCTCCTCTTCGCAAGAAAGAGAGCAGTGGGACTTCGTAAGAAGCCATCGGGAATAATAAATGGTGTGCCAAAAGTCCACCACCCATATTTTCCCATGCTAGCCAGCGCATCATGTCTTTCTTGAACCCAGGTTCCACATCTAATCTCTGAAGTTCGTCATAGAGAGGGTTGTTCATAGCTTCTGCCGCACTAAGAATAACAGGTTTGAACCCCTGAGCCCACCAAGCACGTCTCCATGTAAGTAGTAGCGCGCTCTCGGCTTCCTTCGTAGCTTCGTCTCGTTGCAGTGTGGTGTCATAATAACAGTAAACAGGAGCCCTATCCTTTAAAGGCGGGAGTAGAGCGCGATTCTCATCAAGTGTAATAGACGAAGAGAATGGACTTCTCCAATTCCAATTCGAATACCAAGAACTTCCTCCATATGTTGAATTTTTCTGCTCTGGTGGCTTATGCGAAGCAGGACGAAAGGGGTTCAATATGCTCGATGAGAACTTATGGTCGGCGATCGATTTTGATAGGCTTGGTCCCGTCGGTATAGCATTGGGAAGTGTAAAAAGGAGGGTGAACAACGCGAATATGCCAACAAGGACGAGGAGCAAAGTAACTCGCCGTGGGGCTAGTCGCAACCCAAGCATCCCACCACGATTCGGCATTTTGGGTGCTTGGGATCGAAGATGAGATAGGGAAGTTTACAAATATATGTACAATTAAGTAGGTAAAAAATCAAAAGATCGTCGAAGCGCTAAAGGATTGCGTGTTGACCACCCGGTAGTAACGAGGTACAGTATGGGGAGGCCACGCGTGCCAACATAGATTTCGTAAGTACGTACGTCGAACGAAGGAATGACAGAAATCGGAAATGTTCACGCGTAAAGTATTAGACTAGGGTTATATCATGGCTTTAAAGATGCCTTTTCCATAGATTTGCGAACTCCAGTTGTCTCGCAATCTTGGAACCTAGTCATTCAATCCGGACATCCCCTAAAAAGACAGACAGCGGGATGCGTTGAAGGGTCAGATTTAAAAGTTTAAACTGATCAAATAGGGATGCAGATAGTTTCCACATTGGTGTGGGGTGTTGGTGAGAGAGAGCCAAGGATCACATGGAACTAAGTGGCTGTGTAGCTGACATTGCAGAATTGTGGCTGATGATTTAACAATTTGTGGAACCAACCAATAAACCTTGGTAGCGTACTTGTTATTATTAAATATAAAATTCAAATCACGTGTGGCCTAATCAAGGCTGCCCACACCTTTCACACAACGCTGAAGCGAACTTTTACAAAATTCATTATTCGGCCCCTCCACCTTCAACTTTCATCTACGACTGCAACGCCAACATCAGAAATCAGACAACATGGCACCCGCAGCAACCGGCGCGAAGAAGCAGAAGAAGAAGTGGTCGAAGTATGTAAAGAATCTATTAAATTAATATACAGCACAATTTTAGCTAACATTTGCATTACAGGGGCAAAGGCAAGTACCACGAAATTTCGCGATAGACGACGGCGCATTCTGAGAGGACGCAACGAGAACTCTCGCGCAACGATTTAATGGACATGTTGACTAACTTCATCTTAATACAGTCAAGGACAAGGCACAACACGCCGTCCTCCTCGACAAGACCACCTCCGAGAAGCTCTACAAGGATGTTCAATCGTACCGCCTCGTCACAGTTGCCACTCTCGTCGACAGACTAAAGATCAACGGCTCGCTGGCACGAACATGCCTGAAGGATCTTGAGGAGAAGGGACAGATCAAGCCCGTCGTCACGCACAGCAAGATGAAGATCTACAGTACGTTTTGATGAACCGCCTTGTATATATAAAGCATGTAAGGCGGATGCTGACCTCTGATATAGCCCGAGCTGTCGGTGCCTCCGACTAAACCATCAGTCTCACGATACCATGATGAAAAATGACATTCGGTCGGTTGACAACAGACTTTAACGGACCAGATGGATCGCGGATAGGGATTTGATGGATTCAGGCATTTGGTCCTCGGCGTAGCATTGGGACGGTTATGGTTCAGTATTTCGCTTGCAATTGCATTCAGATAGGGACCAAATGAAAAAAAATCCCTGACAACTCTGTGTGAACTTTGTTCATCTTGCCGTTCGCCCATTGTGTATTTTGCTGATGTATTACTCTCCTGAATTTGATCCTTAAGTTGGCCCCTGAGTATCGTGCTTAACTATCCCAACTAAATATCGAACAGGTAACTACCTGAATACTTAATATAACCCTGGAGGCATTTAAGTCTATATGTAAGGTAAAGATTAATAGGAAATATAAAGTAGCATGTCTAGCACCTTTGACTGGACACTATGAGGTAAGTACTAGGTCCTTACAGATATCTATAAAAATATTCAAAAATACCGATTCTCGTTCAAACCACGATCTTAGGTTCTGCGTATCAACTAGCTAATATCTCCCTTGTTGGTCTAGTACAGTTGGCGGTGAACTATTAGGATTAGGGTATATCCGAGACTACAGATAGCCATAGACACGATTGCATCACACCGGTTGGCTATACCCGACATGATATGGAGGCTCACAGCTGTCATGGCCATTGCCTATTGGCATATTTATCATGTACGAAAGTCCGTAACAGGTACTAATATATGTATAAAGTAATTGTAACCTAAGTTGTACCAAGTTCCAGTATTATGGTATGTATAGAGGTCAATAGCACTCTTGATAATAGTGTAAAGCCCACAACATATCACTTCTAAAATTTGTCATGTACGTAACCCGGTTCTTGTAACCGTAGCACGTAGATAAATTCCCGATCATCATCCAATGAAAACCGATCTTGATGAATTTCTATAACTATTAGCGCGGCTGGGTTGCCGTTTGTCTGTACAAAGTTACAGCCGACCAGCCAAGGCTGGACCCGCCGCTTGAGCCGAAAACTTGACTCGGGGGACGGGATGAAAGACCTATAGACCCCTGAATGTTAGATGCATGTGGGTGAACATCCTGACTCTTTTTTTACCGACACGCGAAATCGGCCATGTAAAGTGTCTGGAAGTCTGGACGGGATCTGCGCACTAAACGGAAAGTTTGTCATAATCTAGATCTCTCCTCAAAAATCAACAATACGATATGATAGAACAAAGGGTGAGTGAATAGTAAATCAGTAGGATGATACCGACGTAGAGGTAGGATGAAGAGTAAGCAAGGTTAATAGGTATTTCATACGCACTGGTGGCAAGTAGTATGGGAAATAGCGTAAAAAATAGCTCGCATCTGATCTCTGATGTGAAGTGAGATTGCTAGGGATATCTTAGCTTGGATAGGTCATCCCGAGATTGTCCGGTAAAAGCCCTTGAGGTTTAATGTTAGGATTAGGCCTTGTGGCAGCCATCAACCGCCTAAGTTGCCGCCCAAGTCGACCTGGTCGACGTTACTTTCAGCACTTTCAGTGGACTTCAGTGGACTTTAGTGATCACTTCAGTTATTTTAGTGATTTTAGAGGATTTTTTTCAGAAAAAGAAGGAGGAGAAGAGGTGCTAGTCCCATTATTACACGTGACATTGATTGGTTTCGGGGCAACCGCAGGTTTAGAAAGCGAAGGAAAGGGTCTCCGTGCAGTCTTAGCGGCGGGTCCGGGAAGAGTCGCTAGAAAAAGCTGTTCTCTTTGGCAGTTACCCGCAGCAATTTTTTTTCCCTCCCCCAAAACCTATTTTCTGCACGACCCAGTCGCAGGTAGAAATATTTCGCTCGGCGTCTGTCCGTCTTTTTCATCTCTCCTCTCCATCTATTTTCCTCGTTCACTTCCTATCTCCACTCACTCCTTCTACGTTTCAAAGATCAAGCAATCTTTGAATAGCCGACAAGATGTCGTCTGAAGAACAAAAACCCAAGGTCTTGGGCATGCCGGTAAGTTCGCAGCTCCTCCCACTTCTCCAGTCCTCAAATCCCTCGCGCAAGCATCGCCTACTCCCCGCCATCATATACCCATCGATATTCCCAGCGCATGTGATCGATTGCCTCAATTGGTTCCTACGACATCATTGAGACGGATCTTTGAGCTACTTCGAGATGATTTATTGCCTCGACCGAGTTTATCATTGGCGTGGATGGCCGTGGAAAAATTCTCACAATATTTCCCTACTTCCCTCACCGTGATTTATTACACAAATACGTATACGATATGCTATATTACAGCTTTACTAACAATGTTTATCACAGCCCTTCGTGGCGGACTTCTTGAGTATGTCTTGCTACCTTTCCAATTGAATTCGAACGTTGGCACGCACACACTGTCGCCATTATTTCGGTTCCTACCTCGGCATAATACTTTTAACGACGCGGGATAATTTTTGCTAATCAACATTTTAGTGGGTGGTGTTTCCGCTGCCGTCTCGAAGACTGCCGCCGCTCCTATTGAGCGTGTCAAGCTTCTTATCCAGAACCAGGTACGTGAATAATTTGCAGATCCTTTTCCCCTGGTTTCCTATCTGCAAGAATTTCGCAGTTGGGGTTACCGAACCCGGGGCCCACAATAAGTGCGGAAAGCTTTACATGTTCATTGAGCAATTAAAAGCTTCCTTATATTTGAAAATATTTAGTCGAAATTTACAACGCTAACAAATTGGATAGGATGAGATGATAAAGGCCGGTCGTCTCGACCGCAAGTACGATGGTATCGCTGAGTGCTTCAAGCGAACCACCGCCGACGAGGGTGTTATGTCTCTGTGGCGTGGCAACACTGCCAACGTCATCCGATACTTCCCTACCCAGGCCTTGAACTTCGCTTTCCGTGACAAGTTCAAGCAGCTGTTCGGTTTCAAGAAGGAGCGTGATGGATACGCCTGGTGGATGGCTGGTAACTTGGCCTCCGGTGGTGTAAGTTTCATTCTATATTCTCTCTATATCTACTTGAGCTACCGATGCTAATACGTAATGCAGGCTGCTGGTGCCACTTCTCTTCTATTCGTCTACTCCCTCGATTACGCCCGTACTCGTCTCGCCAACGATGCGAAGAACGCCAAGAAGGGTGGTGAGCGCCAGTTCAACGGTCTCATCGACGTCTACAAGAAGACCCTCGCCAGTGATGGTGTTGCCGGTCTCTACCGTGGTTTCATGCCTTCCGTCGCCGGTATCGTTGTTTACCGTGGTCTATACTTCGGTATGTACGACTCGATCAAGCCTGTCATCCTTGTCGGCTCTCTCTCCAACAACTTCTTGGCCTCCTTCCTTCTCGGTTGGTGTGTCACCACCGGTGCCGGTATCGCCTCTTACCCTCTTGACACTATCCGACGTCGTATGATGATGACCTCTGGTGAGGCCGTCAAGTACAACGGTACCTTGGATGCTGCCCGCCAGATCGTCGCCAAGGAGGGTGTCCGCTCCCTGTTCAAGGGTGCTGGTGCCAACATTCTCCGTGGTGTCGCCGGTGCTGGTGTGCTGTCGATCTACGATCAGCTCCAGGTTCTTATGTTCGGCAAGGCCTTCAAGGGCGGTTCCGGTTAAATACCCTCCTCATACCCCAATAGAACTGGGAGGCGTGGTGGTGTAATACAGTGGATAGGCGACAGGGCCGTTGATAAAAGGGGCGTGACGGATGCTCCGGTGGAAAGTTGTTACAGGGCATCACTCATTGCCGTGGCGTTCTGGAACAGCTTGATTTTGCGGACGGACTGGCAGGGCAAGGCACTTGATGACATTCACGTCTCGTCAGCTAGTTACCCGCTGTAATTTAGATCCTAGGCAATTCCCTTTGACTGTATTCTTTCTGCTATGCGTCCTACATCTCCGCTTGTTTCGGCATTCGACTCGGCCTGATTCCCACGGTTGCATACGACTGATAGACATTGAATGAAGTGATTTCTTGATCAATCGTGGTTCCTTGTATTATGTGAATAATTTGTCTATCTGTATGCATTGTAAATGTGAGAATATCATCAAACACCAAAATTTAACCAGTAATTGGTGAAGAAATCCTCAAGTTGTATGGAGTGATTGTAGCTGCTCCTGTGCTACTGTGATTGGAGAATGTAGGCCAGGTGGCAAGCAGCTGCAACATAGGTAGGTCGCACTTGCCTTTGGCTTCGCGTGTGCATCGCGCTCCCCAAAAATACAAACCATTCCTCTCTTAATTCCAATTGCATATCCAAATCACGATCTTTGCAAATCTCTTCACCGTATTTCCCAACCTACGCAAATATCGAAAGCACCAAATTAAACCATGCCCATAAACCCCTCAGCTAGCGCTCGCGTCCGAGGCGCCTCTTCAGCCGCCTCCCGATCTACGAAGGCGTCCAAAGCACAGGCTTCTACGACCGCGGGGCCCTCTAGGGTGCGAGGCCAGAGTTTACAATCACCGCAGGTGATCGGCTCGGACGACGATCCGTTCGCGGAAGACGAGAGATCGCAGCAGCGGCAGGGGAGAGGAAGAGATAATGATACTATGGAGATTGATGAGGGAGAAGGAGAAGAGAGCGAGGAAGAGGAGAGGAAGACGATACCGCCCGAGCTGCTGACGCATGTGCTGCATCAGTTCTTCGAGAAGGACGGCACGAGGGTGTCGAAGGATGCT
This sequence comes from Annulohypoxylon maeteangense, assembly GCF_022496945.1. Taxonomy (NCBI): domain Eukaryota; kingdom Fungi; phylum Ascomycota; class Sordariomycetes; order Xylariales; family Hypoxylaceae; genus Annulohypoxylon; species Annulohypoxylon maeteangense. The sequence continues at coordinate 560,684 of NW_025953262.1, forward strand.
AATGCGGCGATCGCGAAGTATATGGATATCTTTGTGCGGGAGGCGATTGCGCGGACGGTGGTGGAGAAGGAGAAGGGGTTTCTTGAGGTGAGTTACTTGACGGGTGGTGTTGATGAGTGTGGAGGGGGTAGAGGGTGTGCTGACTAGAGAATAGGTTGAGGACTTGGAGAAGGTCGCGCCTCAGTTGTTGCTTGATCTGTGAAGAAGTAGGATTGGGAGAGGAGTCTACATCCTCCCTAAAGGCAAGAATTGGCGTGTGAAGAGTCTGTGTTATGGGTAAGCCTGGAAATCCCCGCGTATCATAAATTCTGTTCTCACAATTGGTAGCTGCTGCACCCGAGGACATGGTTTAGTCAGACTTGGCATGGGCATCATGAGCATCATGATCGACCGTGACAGATCAGTATCAACCGGCACTTGTAATTACATAAGCGACCTATGAGATCGATTCACGATACCATTTTCGTGGAAGGTCGTGGCACCTGTCAATGCCTACTCGTTTCGTCATGCCACTAGGGCGGATTTCCGGAGTTTTTTTGAGAGATCTATTTCTATGCAGAGACTATCCCAAACTTGACAGTAAGGCTATCAAAGCCTCGTATGAATACGCGGCAACAACTGCTACAGACTAGGCGTTGGCCTTGTCATATCTTGATGGGGACGTTTTAGTGTCTTTCTATTCCCAAACTCCCATGATCGCCCGCATGGGACAAATGCATTTTGGGTCCTACGATGGCTCGATTATGGATCTTTGCCTCTCAACTTAGTATCAAGAAAGCTTCATAAAGCCTCATGATAGTTCCAAAGTGATCGTCTCTTCAAAGCGCGACCATGCTTATGAACTTTTGCAACTCGAGACGATGGCCTTAACTCGTTTCAAGCAACCTACATGACTAAGAAACATTTCAATTGTGACAAGTTCCATATCTGTAGATCATCGTAGTATTAACGAAGAGCCAGACGCGTCATTAGGCTATGGTCAATACTGGTTGATACTCGGTTGATACTAGCACTTATTCGTCTGAACTTCTGGAAATACGGGCTTTATTTCATTGTCTGTTGTTGACTGTTCTCGTTTCTAGAATGCGTTTGGGGATCAGACGTGCAACGATATTAAGTTATAAACTATCCCTGTTATAGCAGTTGCTTACTCACAAATCTGGCAAATCTGGTTTGATTGAGGCTCCTTTCGTACTTGATCTCGCTAGGATCCAGTGCCTAGCTGCCTAGGTGCTTATTGAAACTTGAGGCCTGCCGCTTTAAGTCCATGTCTTAAGCCACACCTGATTTCTGCTGCAAGCACAACGGAATCGGCATTACCGTTTTCTACGCGGAGGTTTCACGTATCGAACGGTAGTTTTTTACGGACTCCAGCGTTGATCAACAGCTTCATGGCTTTACCATCCTACAACCACAATATAGGCCCTTGGTACATAGATATGTACATAATATAATATTGACATATTACAGACTGCAACTGCAAAAATACGAAGCCTGTTTGAACAGGAGGAATCGAGCCAAGTGAAAGTATGGTATTAGGAATAGTCAACACTTTGCCAATTTCTAGCTTACTGCTTTGCTTACATGCAGTATTAACCACCTGGTCACATGGCCTGCAGTTAGCAATAAATGACCATCTTACTGCAGCCAACAGAAGTAAGGAGTGTCTTACTGGTAACCTCCGGCTATTTCCGTGTGTCTGACACTCATATATTCAACCTTTTTTTTAAAAAAAAGAAAATGACTTTTATGTGGTCGAAGCAGCCACTTAAGGCTATCTTGATCATATTCCTTCTATTGAAGACAGCTGCTCTTTTTCCATGGCTCTTGATTCGTTACTTCCTAAAATCATCTCGCCCGTTTCCAGAATGGAGTTTAAAATTGTGTATTATAAACCCTCTGGTTCGGCAGCTTCTTGCGTATTATGTGTATACTCGATCGGATGCTATGTCTAGTGTAATCTCGGACCATCAGAAAGCAAAGGAACGACATTCTCTTGCGGCACCTGCGGAGACAAATCTGTATTCCGGAGTTATAACCCCCGGTGTGGCGAAACCAGCTGCCGTGGGCGGATTGTGGTATCCAGCACCATTACACGAAGGGTCACCGAACTTCGACGATGAGAAGGTGGTACTACATTTCCCTGGTGGCGCTTTTGTTCTAGCATGGGGCCAGGAAACGTCCGGACGTGTTGTGGCGAAGGCCATGTCCCGGTACCTAAAAGCGACCAGGACCTTTTACGCACAATATCGACCATCAGTTGACAACACGACCCGTTTCCCAGCCGCTGTACAAGACTTAGTCACCTTCTACAACTATATCCTATCTTTGGGCGTCAACCCGCAAAACGTGATATTGTCTGGGGATTCTGCAGCGGGAAACTTGGTTATTGCTTTGCTAAGATATCTTGAGACGTCATCGAGCCTCCCGTTACCAGGCGGTGCGATGGTCTGGTCTCCTTGGGTCCACGTGACGTCGAAAGCCGGCGCGGATTATGATGCGAGCAGGAACTCGGCAAGTGACTCTTTAGTTGCATCGTTACTTCAATGGGGTGCCCAGGCCTACTTTCCAGAACACCGGCCAACCGCAGAGGAAGTGGCTTATATTTCGCCTTTGCATCATCCATTCCGGACCAGAGTTCCACTATTCATCCATGGCGGTACCACGGAAGCTATGTTCGACACAATCGAGGAATTTGCAGAGCAGATGACTGCAATAGACAACAACGTAATCAGATTTCATCCAACGGAATTTATATCGCACAATCTGATCATGGCTTATGAAGGAGTAGGACTTGAACGTGAGGTAGAAAGCGCATTAGTAGATGCCTACAACTTTTTTAAGCAGTGAGTTTAGAACATTAAATTTAAAACATTACATAATTGAGCTGTCAAACGGTGATATCCCGAGCTTGCTGAAGTCCGTTATATTTTACATAACGGTTCGTTGGGTGCACCTGGCATAACTCTAATTGCTGTGGCTAATACCTGATTAAGCCACATTGGAGGAAAAGCAGCAATCAGAAAATAAGATCGATAAGTCTTGAGCGTTTAACCTATTTCGTCTAATAGTGCTGGGATGAAACTAGTTGAGTTTGGCGGGCGTCACACAAGACCCTGCTGAAGCAAGATCCGTGCTCCGAGAAGCCCCTGGACCGGGTCCCGATTAGCTTTAGTCGCTTAGCTATCCAACCTTAATTCTATTCAGCCATCGCTTTGTTTTGTGGAGTCTTCTCCCTACCCCAGTCAACTTTCCAACTTCAACTTCCCCCGGATTCGAAACATTTTGGGACTCTCCATCTTGGAGGCAACCTTTGACTTGTCGCTAGGATGGACCAAACGGGTCTGGACCGTGACAGTTTACCGCCTTCAAGAGGGAATACTTACTACTATCATTAAGGATTAGGGATGAGCAATACAATTCCCAAGTGAGACAGACCGAACGGGTACGGCTCGGAAGATAATTTATTTGCATCGACATGACGCGCATCGCCAATAAGCCTCATCTTGCTGCCATGATTGCCAATGAGTATTTACAGGAATCACGTCTATCCGTGTGGCTCTGCTATTGCCAAGTACATCCCGATATGAGTCGTATTGGCTAGTACCAGCAGTTCATGTAGCATGGCGGCTGGCCGACATGAGATATCTCGGCTGCCTAGAGCCCGTCTTATGGACACCCCGGTCTATGTGGTAGTATCCCCTAATCCAGATATCTAGCCCAAGGTCAAAACGTGTTTCATAGATTTCTTCACTTCCAGCCTCACCCTTGACTGTAGATGTCGGGACATGGGTCATGGAGTAGTCCCCTAGCATGGCGATCATTCATCTGCTTGCCGCCATATCCCTTATGGTCTTTAAGTATCATGCTGCTCCCGTTGATGCCAAGTTTTATTTTTCCTCTCTCAATTCATTTCAGTGCTAAACGTTTCTCTTTGGGATCTTCATTTCCTCGTTTTTTCTTCTCTTTTCGCAACAATAATATTCGTCAGGCTAGTCCTACCAGCGCAAGTCGCTTTATTACGATCGCTCTCTTAAACGATATTCTCTTCTTTCGAAGTTAGGAAACAGTTATTCAAACCGTCAAAATGCAATTCACTACTGCTGCTCTTCTTACCCTCTTGGGTGCCGCCTCTGCCCAGAAGGTTCACGTCGTTTCGGTCGGTTCTACGAACGGTACTCTCGCTTTCAGCCCGGACAATGTTAAGGCGGATGTTGGTGATATGCTCCAGTTCCAGTTCCGAGGTGGCAACCACAGTGTAGCTCAGTCCAACTTCGACAACCCGTGCTCTCCCATCGCCGCCCACACCAACACGACTGGCATCTTCTCCGGTTACCAACCCGTAGCCGCCAGCCAGGCTATGGGCATGATCCCCACCTACAGCGTCATGGTCTCGGCCAAGACCCCTCTATGGTTCTACTGCTCTCAGGCCAAGCACTGTCAAGCCGGTATGGTGATGGTTGTTAACGAGAAGTGAGTATTGAATTCACACCATTGATTATGGATTTGTGACTAACTTTGATAGCACTACTGCCAACTCTTCGCGAAGCTTGACTGCTTTTAAGACCCTCGCCAAGGCTCAAGCCGCCAACGTCGCTCCCACGCGTGCCAGCGGTGGTACCAGCGGCACCAACAGCACCACCGGCTCTACTGGTGGCTCCACTGGCTCTGGCTCTGGCTCTTCAGGCACCGGCACCACCAGCGGATCCGGCTCTACTACCAGCGGAACTGCGTCCAGCGCCACCAGCTCTGCCGTCGCTACAGGTGCCGCCACTATGGTCGGTGTCTCGAGCTCTGTTGGTCTCGTTGGTTTGGTTGCTGCCATGTTCATGCTATGATCGGACCGTATTTGGAATTAAATAACCGGAAACATGTTTACAGTCTTCGGATGTTAGGACTTAATGACGGGAAGAAGCGGATCGCGCGGTACCCGTCCAGGTCTAGACTTATGATAGTATGACCTGGAAGAGACGAACGGGGGCTCAGCCCATTGGATGAGTGAGCACGCCGCGGCAGATCTAGAGAAACAAAACACCACGTATATATACATCATATGTACATTGGATTCTTCGCCCCTGGGGGCTGGCAGCGGCTCGGTTTTGCATTATTGTGCAGTTAGATGAAATGCCCTGATTTTGGAATAATAATACCTGTTGATCCCATTGAGAAATATGAGGCTTTAGTCTTGAGTGTGAAATGTTATGGCTTGCATATATGACTTCGTGACAGTGGTCGATCTAATAATTCATTGGACTGGCTGAATACGATAAACGTAAAGTATGATACCTACATCCTATGGTAGATAAGTCTTTCAGAAAACCAGACCCACGACATGTTGACGCTGAGGTATAAATTTTCTATTTATTACAGCCACACTGTATACCTTACACCATTCCCTTTTCCATTACCCATATTAAATACCAAAGCGAACCAAAAACCAACCCCATTCTCCCGCTGTACATCGTACATGCTTTTTCGCTAAATCATATATCTATCCATAGGTATATATAAAATCACCCCACTCATTCCTCGGCCCCGGGAATCTTCCTCGGCTTCCTCCCCTTCGCCGCGCTCTCGCACAACTTCTTCCGTGGCTCCTTGTCGAGCCAGTTCTTCTCTCTCTTCACGTACCCGACCTTCGAGTACTTGGGGCTGTTCTCGAAGAACCGCACCCAGTGCGCGAGCGCTTCGTAGGTCTTCTCCTGCGCTTCTTTTAGCTCTTGCTCTTTTAGGGCGGCGAGCTCGGCGGTACTGAAGTGTGCGTCGACGGCTGGGTCGTCGAGGGGCAGGAACATGTCTTCGACGCCGCGGAGGTCGGGCGTTCGGTCTTCGGCGAAACAGCCCGTTATGTAGGACCGCGCGGCGTCGGCGCCGGCGAAGAAGCGGTAGGAGCCCCCTGGGCCGTAGGTTCGTCGGTTCAGGGATACGTCGTAGATGGAGCCGTTGATGGCGAGGTAGATGGGTTTGGATTCGTCGGTGCCGTCGAAGGTTGCGAGCTCGGCGGGGGTTAGGTAGATTGGTCCGCGCTGGGGTAGGTTATGTGTTAGGGAGGTCGCAGGATGAATTGGAATTTAGGGAGGGGAGGATGTACTAGTTGCGTCTTCCACCAATCCAGTTGCATATATTTCGGCGGCGCGCGCATGTTCCAGAAGAAGGACTCGCCGCCTGAAACTAGGTAGCTGAGCCCACACGAGGCGAAGATCAGGAAGGAGATCACGCGCAGGATGTCCACCCACGGACTATACTCCTCCTCGTCGGTGACTAGCTCATCGACGCTCGGCTTGGGCTTCGGCGGCGCTGGGGTGTCTGACTCGGATGTGTCTAGCTCCTCGACGATGGCGGTCCTGTAGGTCTCGTCCCTTGCGGGGCCTTTGCCTTTCCGCTGACGTATTTCGGCCATGGCGGAAGGAATTCAGGGTTAGTTCGAAGGTTCGATTCGATGGTTCTATATAGCTTTCTAGATGGGATTGAATTTGATTAAAGGTGGTATTATAGATATTATGTATATAGTTTACATGAGAAGTGGAAATATAGGAAATAGAAATGGAAAGATATAAAGCAAGGTGGCCTCGTGCTTCTGGCGTGTAGAGCTCGTATAATTTCGTATAGTTATGACGGAGGTTCTAGCTTCCGCGAAATGCGAATTGCGAATTAGAGACCTGTGGTTGGCTGTGGTTGGAGAAAGCGGATGCTCGGAACCTCGCCAAGGATCCAAGGTTCTGGCACCTGGCGCCAGTGAGCTTAGGTAAGATAACCAGCCACATCGTGGCGCATGCAAAAGGGACTCGGAGATTAGAAATAGGGGTAATAAATCTACCGCTGCGGCATGCTATAACTCCACAACCTCGGCCGCGTTTCGCTCTCACGGGTGACCGGTGGAAAAGCTGAAAATTCGGGATCTACGCGGGCCATAACTCTTTAAAGCATAGTCATCATAAACACTGTCCTGCCCGGGACCGACTTATATCGGCCAAGCCTTGATTCGTCGTCGCTATGAAGATGCGGGTGAACTTCTTCACGACAACTATGTCCCTCACTCATCACCGCAGATGTATATCGGTTTTCATTCGCCCTTCGGCAAGATATCAGGATACACCAGGATACCCCTCATCGTGACTTAATCAGCACGTCAACATGTAAATTCTCGGGATGATGGTTGTCTATATATATGGGCGAAGTAGCCCGATAAAGGAAACGTAAAACCTGTAACTTAGATAGCAAATCAAAGCATATATCACATTCTAATCTAAATTATATCTTACCTTAACATCAGATGGCTTCCTCTACCATGCACGCGGTGGGCGTAACAGAATACGGCGCTGTTGAGAACTTGCATTCGAAAGAAGTTCCGAAGCCATCAAAGCCAACCGGGCGCCAAATGCTCGTAGAGGTGAAGGCCATCTCCGTCAACCCTATCGACATAAAGGTCCGCAATGGTACATATGATGACCCCCCCGACTACTACGACCGAGTCAAGTCACTCACCCAAGAACCGCCAAACTTCCATATTATTGGCTATGACGGCGCTGGTATCGTCCTCGAAACGGGGCCGGACGTGAAGTATTTCAAAACCGGCGATGAGATCTTCTATCTTGCAAACCCGGTCTTTCAAGGCACGTACGCCGAGCAAGTCCTCGTGGATGAGCGCCACGCCGGCCACAAGCCGAAGTCAGTGGAGTTTATCCAAGCAGCAGCAATGCCATTGACTTTCGCTACCGCGTACGAATCTCTGGCCGACCGACTAGAAATCAAGGAAAACGAGAAGGCCGCGATCCTGATTATCAATGGCGGCGGTGGCATGGGATCCATCGCTTCTCAGATCGCTAGAAATGTCTTGAAATTGCCTATCGTCATCACCACAGCCTCAAGACCAGAGACCGTCGAGTTCTCCAAGAAGATGGGCGCGACTCATGTCGTCAATCATCGCGGGGATATCGTCCAACAGATAAAGGACCTCAACCTCCCGGCTGACATACCTCTGAAGTACGCGTACATCACATCGCGAACGGAGCAGTACCTGTTCCCTCTTGCGGAGGTACTAGCGCCGTTTGGTAAAATCTGCAGTATCGTGCAGGCTCACTTTGATATGTACGGCTCGCAGATGATGAGCAAGTCATTGACGTTCTCTTGGTGCTGGTTGGCCTCTGGCGCGTACCATTATTACGTCAATGATAAGGAGGAGAAGCATCATCAGTGGTATGAGAAGTTGGGTCAGTATCTTGAGGATGGGACTATTAAGTGTCATCTGATGAAGCGGTTTAGGCTTACGGCGGAGGGAATCAGGGAGGTGCATAGACGGGTTGAAGAGGGGAAGGCGATTGGGAAGATGGCATTGGGGATCGATGTGCCGGGTGAAGGAGAGCCATTCTGTTGATGGGTGAAGTCATTGGATTAGTTCACGTGATGGATATCTTTAGGTATTATGTATGAACTTGATGATTATAAGAATGTAGATGAATACGACGAATATTTTATTTTATTTTATTTGAACATGATATGGATATTTTCTCTTGTCGTAGATGTCATGAACGAGGATGTGTAGAGAAGAGAAGAGAAAGCCACTGAGGGAGTTTTGACGCACTATTGAACGCCTCTATGTTAAGGGGCGTATGTACCTAGTACCTAGTACTGTGAAGGTTTGCATGTGTCACGTGAGAACCCCACATCTTAGGACGCTAAAAATTGTCGGCTGGCTTATGCCGCTTACATTGAGAGTTACAGAACAGACAATTTAATTGGCTCTTGCACTATTCTTGAACTAACCTTGAGCCCTAGCGCACCAATTCTACCCACGAATTTTGAATCGGATGTACCCGGCCAAAATTTCTCAATCTTGAATTTACATTCAATCAGTGGAATTTCGCGATCCTCCCCACCATCTACCTTCGACTTCAGTTCGACTTTCAACAACACCCCAATCTTCCTGCCCGAACGCCAGAACAAATTCAAGATGTCTGAAACCGGCGAGGTCGAGGTCGAGTCCACCACCTACCAGGTCCTTCCTAAGGACGTCACCTCCGAGATTGGCAGCATCAAGCTGTTCAACCGATGTACGTTCCCTTCTGCTGTCGCTCCTGGCTTGATACCTTTCGAGCATCGCGGCTGATAAATTATTACAGGGAGCTACGAGGATGTTGAGATTCGCGATATTTCTTTGACGTAAGTCGATTATTTAACCATAGTACATATCGATTCGAAAAATTCGATTTGAACGACGCGACAGCTGTCTTCATATATCCGATCGCACGCAGATAATTACGATGGAGTGAATGGTAGACTAACGGTGGAAATTTTACAGCGATTACATTCAGATCCGATCCCCCGTCTACATCCCCCATTCCGCAGGTCGTTATGCCGCGAAGCGATTCCGCAAGGCCAACTGCCCCATCATTGAGCGATTGACCAACTCTCTGATGATGCACGGCCGCAACAACGGCAAGAAGCTTATGGCTGTCCGAATCGTCGCTCACTCTTTCGAAATCGTAAGGATCCACCACCGAAAAAGGATAAAATCGTATTGTGATGATTTCTAACATTATATCTAGATTCACCTGATGACCGACCAAAACCCCATCCAGATCGCCGTCGATGCTATCGTCAACTGCGGTCCCCGAGAAGACAGCACTCGTATCGGTTCCGCTGGTACCGTCCGACGACAGGCCGTCGATGTGTCCCCTCTCCGACGAGTCAACCAGGCCATCGCCCTCCTCACCACCGGTGCCCGTGAGGCTTCTTTCCGCAACGTCAAGTCTATTGCCGAATGCCTGGCTGAGGAGCTGATCAACGCTGCCAAGGGAAGCAGCAACTCCTATGCCATCAAGAAGAAGGACGAGCTGGAGCGTGTGGCCAAGAGCAACCGATAAATGGGGTGTTGTTTCTGGGTTTTCTTCGGCGTGGACCATCTGGGCATTTTACTCTCTGCATTTGTGCGTTTCAGGCTCAGGCGGGAAGTGGTTCTATGGCATCATAGTCACATAGGGCTGCAAAAATAAAGGCTCTGCCCGTGCGGGCAAATCATGAACTGAATTAAGTCACGCCAAAAAGGATTCTGGTGTTAATAGGATTCCATTGATTTTACAGTCGTAAATGCAGTAGCTAGTGACGAACGTGGCCATTCATGACCTGGTATCATAGTAAGAATCGCAACAGCAAGTAGGCATAGCAATAGTGATGCTGAGATCGTCATAGCACTGGTGTCAGCACCTCACAGCTTAGTTCTTCCCCCATCTATCCACCCACCCAACTCGTAAATCATACCTGCGGATTCATATGCTTAATGTTCAACCGCTGAAACATGCCTACATGCGGTATCCCCTCCTCATACCACTTCCCCATACCTTCATCAACCTTAAACCCCCACTTCTCGTACAGCTTGACCGCACTCTCCTGGGAATGGCAGCATATCAGCCCGTTCCACTTGGGTATGTCCCCAGCACCACCTGCCTTCAACTGGTCCATCCCTAACTCCGTAACGCTGGGGTCGAAGAAGGTAGGATGCTCCTCGAGCCATGCCTTCGCCGCGCGCCAGAGCTGGCCCGCGATGTGGTGGCCTCGGAACATGGGGATCACGGCTAACCGGCCTAACTTGACGTACGGCTCTTTTCCGTCGTGGTATGTGGTCGGCGCATCTGCGCCGAAGGGTAGCGCGGAGGCTTGCCGCTCGGTGTCTACGGAAGTCAGGGTCCTGGCTCGGGGTCTAGCAGCCGTTGCATTATCATGGGAGGAGCTATCGTCCTCCTTTCCATCATCTTCCTGCAGCACGTTGCCCACGTACCGCGCACCGGACGGCGGGTGTGGTGGGTGCGGGAAGGGCACGATGCGCATGGTACCGATGGGCACGCTCCGGGTCTCGGACTTCCGCGGCTTGGTTACCTCCCCCGTCTGCGGGTCCCGCTCCTCCGGCTCCGTCGTCCGGTTCACGCTCGCGTAGACTACCCAGTGGCACGACCGCGCGTCGTCCGCGTCGTACTCGAAGGCTAAGGGCACTTTTTGCTCTTCTACGAATACGGCTTCCCGCACTTCCATTGCATCGAGGAAGACGCGCGGGATGTGTGCGGGTTGTGCGGTGTGCGGTTTTGTGTTGTCGTACCCGTCTAGGCGGGTGGGCTCTAGGAGGGAGATGAAGGGGGTGCCCATTTTGATTATGGCTCTGGGCTGGGTGGTGTGGTTAAAGAGGGAGGGTAGGCTCTGGAGCTAGGCTAGTTGTATGGGATAGGTGTGGCCTGGTTCCTTTGTCTTGTCTTGTCTGAATCCTTCAGCCTTGGATTGAAGATGTCAAACACAACACAAATATTCCTTAACTATTTGCTTTAAAAGGTCTTTAAAAAGTCACCTGAAAGCTTGATGCATACGAAAGTAATACGTCAGCTTATCGGGTAGTTAATCGACCCGTCTGATTCCAAGAACGGATGGATACGTCAGGAGTAAGGGGTACCCAGTAGGAGTAATTCCGTAGTTAATGATAGGGGTACGGAATAATGCGATCCATGGATGTTCAATGTTGGAATGAAAGTGAAACGAAGGATCTTCGCCAAGGCTCATCGACGTTCGACGTGACTCATCAACTCAGTTTAAGTTGTACGGGTTACGGTTGACAAAATTCAAGGATCCAGTTGCACGGCGCCGATTGGTTCCATCCGGCGTCGGGTTTCGCTACCCCCGTGTGTCGGTGACCGGAGAAATACGGTGGAGCTTTCACCGAAGTTTGCCGGTGAGAGAGAGGTCGGTAGCCAATAAAAACTATCCCAGAATCTAAGCATGATCTATGCGATGGTAGAACCCAAAAAAATAAAAATGAAAATAAGCACCCGAAAGACATGTATCTGGATTAATCTGTGATTGGATACACGAAATTAATATTGGTTCGCTTAAGCAGGCTTCAAAGGTGCATGTAATGCATCTGTGAGATACGTCCGAAAGCAACGTCCGAAAATAATTCACTACCTACTTAAGACCGCCACTCAGCAAAATACTTTGACCGGTTATGTAGCCCGTCCTACACAACATGGTAACAGCATTTGCGCATTCCTGTGGAGTCCCTAGCCGTCCAACCGGTATATTCTTCACGTCTCCGGGTGTACCTTCAACAAATGCTGCGTCTGGTATCATGCCGGTTTCTCCTATCATAGCTGGAGCTATGTCATTGGCTGTGATACCCAGCTTAGCGTGCTTCATTGCTAGATTCTTCATGAGACCGGTTAGACCGGCTTTTGAGGCAGCGTAATGGCAGGCGTTAATTCCTCCTCCCTGTGCAGCTATGGAAGAGACGAAGATAATCCGACCCCATTTCTGAGCCTCCATATGAGGAATGCTCAGCTTAGCGAGAATGAATGAAGCCCTCAGATTTATGTTGATCATGTAATCGAACTCTTCCAAGCTCACATCTAGAATACCGGTACGTCTCTTGCCATACCCAGCATTCGAGATTAAGATATCTGGGCCATCCTGGCCGTGCTGTTTCTTGATCTCGAGAAAGAGCCGTTCGATATCTTCAGCCGAGCCGGTATCAACCTTATGGCAACTGATTCTGAGGCCTTCGCTGCCGGGTGATTTGAGAAGCTCATGGGCTAATTCGTCAACAGGTTGTCTGTTGTTGTAATAAGTCAGAGCAAGGGAAGCCCCATTAGCCCATAAGTCTCGGGCACATGCAGAGCCAATTCTGTGAGGCGTCAACTCCGGCTGCATATAACAAACTCCAGTTCGAAACGTAATAATAGCACATACCCTCCTGAAGCACCCGTTATAAGGGCTAGGCGACCTCGAATTTCATTATCGACTTTCGACATTTCAAGAATAAACAGGCGAAATCTCGGTTTTTATCATCATAAAACTACTAGGTATGTCTAGGTCCCAGGACCTGCCTGCCTACATAATGAATCTGTTAAGTACTGAATGCTCGGCAAGCTTGAGGCCGAGGGGTGCTTGTACTCCACACATCAAGCGGGGGCGGGGATATAGGTATGTAGATCAGCCACAACTAGGTACTTTTAGAGCAAACCCTAAAGGATTTCCACATTCGTCTCGTTTCGGGTCCATATTTGATTATCGAACCAATCAGATGACTATCAGTGGCTTTTGCACAAAATATCAGCCACATGCAGGGGTGTAACATTCAACAAGTTGTCCTCTTTGCATGAAATAATACCTGAAGTACGTACATTCATTCACAAAGATAGCTGCGGTGAGGTCAGAAAGCTCACATAGCGCAAGGAATAGCTCTTTTAGTAAAGGCCAGATTCTAATAAACCAAGACATTTCTTTTTTTTTCTTAAATAAAAGGTATCGGGCTGGAGCCTTACACATAGAATCGTGTCCGGTCTTTAAACGACTATATTTATTTTGACTTACCTACTCCTACCTATGGATCTTTCCAGAAATCCATCTTAAGCAGCTGGTCTCAATCTTCCTCCGGCGAGCAGTTCGCCAAATACACCCCTCCTAATCTTGCCCAACATGGCGCAATCATTCTCCCCTCGATCAATACTACTTTGTGTGGTTTTCTTATTTTCTACAAATGTCCTTGCTATATCCGCCGTCCTCGGTATAGATTTAGGTACCGAATATATCAAAGCCACCCTCGTTAAACCCGGAATACCCCTCGAGATCGTCTTAACCAAAGATTCGCGAAGAAAGGAAACCTCCGCAGTCGCATTCAAACCCTCGCAAAATGCCCCGAAGAGCGGCTCATATCCCGAGAGGGCATATGGCTCCGATGCCATAGCTCTAGCCGCCCGATTCCCCGGAGACGTATACCCTAATCTCAAGACCCTCCTTGGCCTCTCCACAGGCGATGCGATTGTGAAGGAGTACTCTGCGAGACACCCAGACCTACAGCTAGAGGCGCACAAGACCCGTGGCACTGTTGCATTCAAGAGCAAGGCTACTGCCAATGAAGAAGCGTGGTTGGTAGAGGAATTGCTAGCTATGGAGCTCCAGAGCATACAGCGCAACGCGGAAGCATTAGCTGGTTCTGATAGCACCGTTAGATCTGTGGTTATAACTGTGCCTCCATTTTACACCGTCGAGGAGAAGCGCGCTGTGGAGTTGGCTGCCGAGCTTGTTGGTCTAAAGGTTCTATCTCTTATTAGTGATGGCCTTGCTGTTGGACTAAACTACGCTACGAGCCGAACATTCCCCAACATCGACGAAGGAGGCAAGCCGGAATATCACATGGTATTCGATATGGGTGCTGGTTCTGCCAAAGCAACTATCTTGAAGTTCCAGGGCCGAACAGTTAAGGACATCGGCAAGTTCAATAAGACAATCCAGGAAGTCCAAGTCGTGGGAAGTGGTTGGGACAGAACTCTAGGTGGTGATGCGCTTAACTACCTAATCCTAGATGATATGATCTCGAAATTTGTTGAGTCAAACGCTGCGAAAAAGGCCTCTGTAACGGCAGAGGGCGTTCGAGCACATGGTCGAGCCATGGCGAAATTGTTGAAGGATGCTGAAAGGCTACGACACATTCTCAGTGCCAATGTCGATACTGGCTCTAGTTTTGAGGATCTCTACGATAACATTGACTTCAAATACAAGATTACTCGAGCAGATTTCGAAAAACTAGCTGAGGCACATGCCGAAAGGGTCGGCATCGCCGTTCAGAAGGCCTTGGACGTAGCCGAGCTTGACATTAAGCAACTTGACTCGATAATCCTTCATGGTGGCTCCTCCCGTACACCTTTTGTCCAAAAGGAGCTTGAGAAGATTGCAGGTGCCGACAAGCTTCGTAGCAACGTCAACTCGGATGAAGCGGCAGTTTTCGGTGCCGCTTTCCGGGCTGCGGAACTTAGCCCCAGCTTCCGAGTTAAGGAAATCCGGATCTCCGACGGCGCTTTCTACCCAGCAGGAATGGAGTGGAAGAATCCTCAGGACAAGGCCCAGCAGCAACGACTCTGGACCGAGCGATCTCTACTTGGTGCTGCCCCGAAAGAAGTCACTTTCACGAACCATGAAGATTTCTCAGTCCGTTTCTATCAACAGGTCCCCTCAGCTGAGGGAACCACGGTGAACAAGGAAACAAAAGTTTTCACAACGAAAAACCTGACAGCTACCGTTGCATCTTTAGTTGAGAAGGGATGCTCCCACCCCGATATCCATTTCAAAGTCAAGTTACGCCTTGGCACTGAAGACGGCGAGGTAGAGGTCGACAAAGCTTCCGTTGAATGCGAAGCTGAAGTACTGGAGAAGGAAGGTTCTGTCATAGATGGAGTCAAGAATCTCTTCGGTTTCGGCAAGAACAAGGATCAACAGCCATTGAAAGATGGCGAGGAGAGTACCGAGGACGCTTCGACTACCGAATCTACTGAGACTGCTGCAACCTCTTTCGACTCCAGCACTACTTCGACATCTGCAACTTCGTCTTCTGCTTCTGCCGAATCTCCAGAGGCCAGCCCTGTCATAAAAAAGAAGCAACTTGTTGTAATTACCGTTGACTACACCGTAGAGAAGACAGGGATTCCATCACTACCAAAAGCAGATCTCACTAAAGCGAAGGAGCGCATCAAGGCTTTTGAGGCGTCTGATAAATCCCGAAGGTTGAGGGAAGAGGCTTTAAACCAGCTTGAAGGCTTCACCTACAAAGTCAGGGATCTACTAGAGACGGAATCATTTGTGGCCGCCTCTACCCCTGAGGAGCGAGCTAAGCTAGAGAAGAAGGCTGGCGATGCCAGCGAATGGCTCTATGATGATGGAGCTGATGCATCCCGCGAAGCACTCAAGTCTAAACTCAAGGGCCTCAAGGATCTTGTATCACCCGTCGAGAAGAGAATAGATGAGGCACAGAAGAGGCCAGAATTAATCAAGAGCTTGAGGAGCTCTCTAGGCCAAACGACCACCTTCATTGATACCATTAAGGAGAAGATTGCCGAGGCGGATGCATACATGTCTTCCCTAAGCGCTAGCTCTACTGCGACAAGTGAAGCGAGCTCTGTTACTTCGGCCCCTTCACAGGGAGCTGGTGACTTCGATGGTCTTGAAGATGAAGAAACAACAACATCAACGACGACGAGCGCTGTCGAGGATCGTGGTCCAACACCACCCGTATACACTATTGATGACCTGAAAGAAATCACGGATCTTTCGAAATCTGTCCTTGATTGGTTAGAAGAGAAGCTTGCTGAACAGGAAAAGCTCCCTGAAACCGCCAACCCTGTGCTGCTAGCAAAGGATCTGATTGAAAAGACGAAGAAGCTGGAGAAGGCCGGCATGGACCTAGCTATGAAGAGCGTCAAGGCCTTTGACAAGACCAAGAAGAAGAGCAGCAACTCGAAGAAGTCTAACAAGACGAAAACCAAGAAAACCACTACCAAGACGGGTAGTGACGGCGCAGAGCCGACGATAGAGACTAAAGACGGGGAGAACTACATTAAGTTCGGGCAAGACGGCAAGGGCCCGTCAATGGAGGAGATCGAGGAGATGATCAAGCGCATGTCCAAGGAGCAACAAAATAAAGAGGAGCCCAGGACGAAGCACGACGAGCTGTAATATGAGCCGTAGATAGACGCTGACGAATGATATGACTTGCCTGGTGAGGGCTACGATTCTAGTTCACTGCTTCAGAAGAGTACCAAGGTCAACGAGTGATATCCATGGATGCAACTAAACCGATTTGGTGTCTTCCTAGAACCGGCGGGAAGGATGGCATTAATCTTGGTGTTACCAAATCCAGATCCGGATAGTTACCCCTATACTCAGGTAGGCACCAGATATTCCAACATGCATGTGCTGATCTTGGTTAAGTAGGTCCACTATGTACGTATGCTTGTCTTTCCCGCAGTCTATAGTTGGTCAATTAGAGTGCTGATGCTCGCACAAAGCTCCACCCGAGTTTGTTCTCTGCGACGCCAGACTATGTAGCCGGCCGTTGGTCGTTGTCATACGTCGTACATTATTCTTCTACGAATACACCAGATTTCCAAGGGAGAAATCAGGGGAAGTGAAAATGTTGGTTTGATTTGGTTCTGCCCCTGAACCATACCCCTATTTTAAACACGAGATTGTTAAACAGAATCGATTCTAATAAGTCAACCTATATGAGTTTAATATACTGTTTGGAACAAAAAGAGCACTTGAAAACTTGTTGCCAAGTCATGCGGCATGTTTTTTTCTCTTTTGTTGGTTCGTCGTGATCAACAGTTACTCGGTAATGTTTGTATGTTTGTCCACATCGGCAATTGAGATATTTACCTACTTACACATATAAACACTATCAGGTACATATATCATATGTAATTCGATGCTTGTAGATGCAGTTACGCAAGATCACACGGACTAAGCGGATCCTCTATTCCTAGAGGAAGCTGCGAATATCCGTCTTGGCAAGATCATCGACAAATCCGGCCTATCTCCTTCGTTTGAAGTTTAAAGTTAAGGGAGGTAGATAGAACTTGGAAGCAATCATCCCAACTTGTACCTGTCACAATCGTGTAACCTATCAATTGGCACCTTCGACGTTCAGATGTTTAGTTCAGATGTTTTCGAAAGAACACCTCAGGTAACACGCCTTAGTGAGTACATGTAACCCAGGTATATATCGGGTCATATAAGGTAGTCACGGTACGTGACGGAGAGGTCACCTTTAACTTATATGAAGCAGGTACTTAATCTCGACCGTGGAAATTACACCAGATAATCACGACATGTTCCTGCACAAACACAGTCTGTTTCCATCTTTCCATTTTCGATATAAACTCTCTTCTCCCATTCTCAATTCCTTTCTCCTTCTATTCTTCACACCTCCCAATACCACGAAATCCTGCCATTTGACCATAAAGATCTATCAATATGGCGTACTTTACCGGTATTCTCGTGGCAGTAGCCTTCTACCTCTCTCTCTTCACCACTGTTACCTCGTCTCCGACTTTTAGATCGAAAGCCGGCAAAACGTTCTCTCTTCCTGTGGCCCACAATGCCGATATTCCTCGCCATGGTCCTACCGAATATCTTAAGGTTTTGAAGAAATACAAGCTTGAGATTCCAGAAGGATTACAGGATGTTGTCGACTCTCACAAGACCAAATTTCAATCCAACAAGCTTGTCGCAGGCGATATTGGTAAGTCAAAGCAGACAAATATTTCCCAAGTTTGCTTAGGGATATACAATTAATGATAGCATTAGGAGATTCCACTCCGGCAGCTTCGCACGCTGGTGACCTTCTCTGGCTCACTCCTGTAGGGATTGGCTCGCCACCTCAGCAGCTATATCTAGATCTTGACACGGGCTCATCTGATACGTATGGTAACCCCATAAATATGTTCTGTTTTTTATGAGGTATTTATGTATGGGAACTGACAAGTGCTACAGCTGGATCTTTTCTACTGACACCGACAAAGAAGAGGTAGCCGGACAGACTCTCTGGGATCCCAAAAAGTCAACTACATCCCATCTGATTAAGAACTGCTCATGGTCTATCATCTATGGCGACTTTTCTACATCTAGTGGTATCTGTTACAAGGATACAGTCACTTTCGGAAACCTTTCGGTACCTGACATGACAATTGAGTCGGCAACATCAGTCTCGACCATGTTTACAGAGTCTGACTACATGTCTGGTCTTGTGGGGCTAGCCTGGCCATCTATTGTGCAGACAATCCCTAAGCAAAGAACTCTTCTTGACTACTTGCCCCAGGTGTTATCCGAACCGTTGTTCACGGTCGATCTACGCCACAACAGCAGTGAGGGATCATTCAACTTTGGATTTATCAACAACAGCCTACATGACTCGGATATTAGTTACGTGGGTGTGAATATCTCGCAAGGGTACTGGTCCGTTCAGCAGACGGGATTCGGAATTGGAGGGTCAGATATCAAGTACGAGTTCAATGAGCCAGAAGATGTCATTATCGATACCGGGTCTACATTGTTCTTCGCGCCTAACGAGGCAGTCCATAT
Organism: Annulohypoxylon maeteangense; assembly: GCF_022496945.1. Lineage (NCBI taxonomy): Eukaryota > Fungi > Ascomycota > Sordariomycetes > Xylariales > Hypoxylaceae > Annulohypoxylon > Annulohypoxylon maeteangense. The sequence goes on from NW_025953262.1 coordinate 579,572, forward strand.
GTACTTCAACAGCGTTCCCGGCGCCAACTATTCGTACAGAGAATATGGGTGGCTGATACCATGCAACTCAACCCCACCAGACTTTGTTTTCGAGTTAAGCGATGCTCAAGGAAACAATATTACAGGTACAGTCCCGGGAGCGTATTTCATATATGCGAAGGCTTCTGGTGGCCAGTGCTATGCCGGCCTTCAGTCCCTTGGTTCATTCACTGAAATGCCGGCTATTTTCGGTGACGTTTTCCTCAAGAGTGGCTTCGCTGTCTTCGATATCGCAAAGAAACGATTTGGCATGGCTCCCAAGCCTCTGAACTTGAGCAATGAAAAACGCAAGGTCGATACTCGTGACAAGATTTATAATGGTCCCCGGCATAGTTGAATGGAGGAGATTTAGGGGCCAGCTAACTTGCTATCCTCTAAGCTGGGAATAAATTGAGATCGCCTTTGCCCTCAATATATTTGCTATTTTGGTTGGGGAGTTTCGTCAACGAGGTACGGTCTTCGCCGATGTTTATTTGCGCACCTATGTATGCGCTTACGTTTCTCTGTTAACATAGATGAATAAAATAACTTGAAAATCATCATGGAGTTGATCCCACATACTTACCTATTACAATCATTCTCGAGGATCTGGCTGTTGAACTAACTGGCTTAAATAATCTATAGGTTGCTGTTCATTTTCTCGTCTACTGTTCAATCCCAATGTCTATATCATGGCATGTAGTATTGGCTTATATATGTTCATGCATGCGATGATATCTTTAAAGTTTTCTTTCGTTTACTTTGTCTATGCATATCGTATCCCTAGGTAAGTTTGAGCATAGAAACTCTATCCAACATCAATTCAATTCTTGATATGAGATATGAATTAAGTGTTACTACCACTATAGCACCTCCTTTCCCTAGAGCAAGCTTATTACTTCTTGCTTTGCCCTTTTCCCTTCTCATTTCATCTTCGAAGAAAAAAAAGCGAGGTAAATCACCGTGTGTTCCATCGGCAGCTTACATTGATCGGAATTTCGTTGATCGATCGTATGTGTTTGTTTGCACTGCACACGATCCTAGCGACGGCGCGGGAATACGGGATCTGACATGTTGATGATGACGGCCCGTAGTTTAGCGAGTCAGGTATCCTGGAAACTTCGCGAGAGTTCAATGCGATGTCCCAGCTCGCGGGTCGATTTTGCTTGTTTGTGCTTTTTCCTTGATGCTACCTTTAATTGTGTGTAATATGGATGTCACGCTGGCTCTCGCCTCCATATTGGCCATTTACCTGATAGATGGGTACCTAAGGCATTATTATTAGTCGAATCACCACAACCCACTTAGATCAATTCAGCAACCAGACAAAGATATTAGTTTATCCAGATTTCATTAACGATGATCCCCAAAATGATAAGAGGCAGGTTATGTACAATAATAGACCCGTCGGCTAAGTAAGCCGACGAGGTACGTATGCATCCGGTCGAGGAAGGCTTTCTCTCTTCACGCCATCCACCCTTCGCCGACGACTTCAATAAAACATAAGAAGACCCTATGCCATGCCAAGATGCGATGATGAGCGTTTCTCACACTCCGTCCACTACTATCAGGACCCCCGGCTTCTTCCCTACAAGCCGACTCCCCATTTCATGATACTACTAAATGGTCCTAAGGTAAAAGATGGATTGAGAAACAAGAAGATAGACGCCTTCAACGCCAGACGGACAGGAAAGTAGTGTCGTCTTTTTTTTCTTCCAAACGAGGGTATATCTTAAGGCTGTAAAACTGGGTCGTAAAAAACCGTGAAAAAATGCGATTCGATAACCCCCCCTTTGTGGTGAGACGTCGAATGGTCCAAGGCTTGTCAATTGCGATTGAATCCCGGATTTCAAGACCAAGGCCGATCTTATCCGATATGCGTATCCAAGCGAGCCGATGGAGTCGTTCTCGATCATTGTCCAAATTCGGCTTTCAGGGTCAGTGATTGTCGTCGATTACGCATCCTCTCCTTCGATCTATTGTCGGAATGGGAGGGGCAAGGTGGGAACAAAAGCCAAGGCGGAGAACCAGTCGTACGGGCTAAGGGGGGCGCAGGCGGGGAAGAGTTGTTAAAAAGCAAATAACGACTTAGTGTTCGCGATCGCCACCATCTTTAGGAATCAAGACATAGTCAGTAAAATTTCGGGAATCGGCGCCACGGTCACCAGAGGAGCTGTGATTGACAAGTACGTATTCACCTTCGCTGGCTGTTGGAGTCGGAGGCATAGCCCCTCCATGTGCAGGTGCTTGCTGAACCTGTTTCGCAGTTCCAGGCCGGGACCTCTGCTGTTGCTGTACGAGCTGTTCTTTCTCGGCCTGCGCTTTGTCGAAGGCGTCGCTAAGGGCCTGCCGTTGAGTTCGTGCGTGCAAACCGTTCGCTGCTCCAGGGTGCTGCTTCTTGAGTTTCTCCTCCATCTCTTTAATTCTAGCCTCGAGGGACTCCAGTTCGGTTTGTCCACTTGTTACTTGCTGCTTTCTAGACGGTAGGTAAAGGTCAGTATCGGTGCTCGTTGGTTGAGGTCGCAAGTCGTGGGAGATGGGCGCTAAGCTAATAGGGGTATAATATATAGATGTGGGTCATACCGCTTGTCAACTTGCTCATCTAGGTCGGCAATGCTGTTTTCAATGCGAAAGATATCCATTAATTCTTGACTGAAGGAACGGGCAATGGTGCTGTTGAAGAGAACATGTTAGTTCCTGTCTTGCTAAGGGCCTTAGCTCGCCTTTTGGCGCATCCTTCTACTGTATCTGCGACAACAGATACGAAGGGAGTAAGACATTCTATAGGCGTTGGCGATACTCACGATTGCGGTCGGCGGCCATTGGGCTTCCAGTCGCGGTCGAGCTCTTCGTCGGTAGGATTCATCTTGGGCAAGAAGTTGGTGGTGTCTTGATACATGGGCGTTGTGTCGTTGTGTGAAGAAAGAAGAAAAATTGTTGGATAGTAGAAGTCGTAGTGTAGAAGTGGTTTAGTCCAGAGTTTGGAGAGCTGGGAGGGTGCTAGAGCTTGTGTTATTATTATTGCTAAATGTATGGAGTTGGCGGTGGGGGAGGGAATGAAAGGCGGGTCTTGAGGAAGGCCGGGACGTGAACTGATGACCTTGAATGGATTAAAGGGACCGAATATTAAAAAAAAAGGGGGGTCAGGCGAACCAGTGGAACTCAAGGCCTTGCCCGTACCTGATTAAAATGCAAGTACCTAAACTACCTAGTCGTCTTAGGCATTTAAGGAAAAGATTACTGAAACACTTCGCATTGAGGAAGTGGAAGAAAAGGACACGCTGTTTTTGCCCTGAATGATAGACTGATGAAGACGGGGTTATTGACGACTACTCGTTTGGCAATTGAAAAAATAAGTTGGTGATAGTTTACTATGGACTTCACATAAGACTTGACGAGAAGTCGATAGAGAATAGAGAATAGTAATAGTAATAGTCAATTCAATAAAGGAAAGGTGTAGAATTTTGTATCACCCGCAGTTGGGTAATAATTGCCTTCTTGGCATCTAACTTGCTAACTGCTTTCGAGGATGATCTAAAGACGATCTCATCACTAGACGAAAGCGTGACATATGCTCGAATTCTAATTCTACAGCGATGATCCAAATCAATTAGCTAGGTGCTATTCAAACCCATTGTTGTGCCATTGTTGGCGAAATCTTATTATTCTAATCCTTGCTTGGTTGCTCCATTCTGTCCATTATGCATCTGGCACTTACCTCATGTTGCTCTTGTTGTGCTACCCGACTTCCAAGGTTGACTGTTGGATTGACGATGAAGTGATATAATTTGCATATATAAAGGGAAGCTGCAGTGGACGTATCGTACAGCATTGATAAAAATATATACCTACATGTATTGCATTTCGCATGAATCAGTTCTCATTAACCAATACGACCGTGCTTTGACTTTTTGACTTTCATCTTCCCGCAACGTTCCTGATTCTGCTTTTTATTTAGGCACACTTCGTACTTACAGCGTACTTGGCTTACCAGATATAGTGACATACCAATGCAGGTTGTACCTATTAATCTCCCTTGCTTTTATGCATTTCGCAACCGATGGTCCGTATTGAGTACGACCTTCAGGGCTGAAAGAAACAACCCCTTATTCTCGCAGGACCTTCAGTAGCCATTTAAGGTAGCATCCATATTATTCGATCCTCTCCGAGGCCAGACTCTCTCGACATTCTCCATTAGGAGATGGATTTTAATTTTTAATGTAGGTAAACGGCGGAAAGCTGAACTATCTACCTAGATAGACGCCATGTATGAAATCGGCTTTGCTAGCGCCCCCTTTCGTTTTCCTAATAAAGATGATTTCATTTCTATCGGCTCTAATTAGTTAGATAACTTTTAAGCTTCATTTAGCTTTTATAGAGAATAAGCATTAGTCATCTAGAACAGTCAAATGTGTCTCATAGGCGTAGATCATGCATACTCAACTTATCTTCAGGAAGAATGATCACCTGCGCAACAATGTTCTGCATGATTCCGACTTTAAAGACGCTATCTCGATGTTTTATCTTATGACGTGAACTAAACTAGCACTATTTTCATAATCGACTACTATAATTTATGCACGTGCATTATTCTTCATCGCGTGTTGCTGTCACATGTGAAAGTTTGAAGGTTCAAAATATATGTAGTTTTTGCTCAAATGGAAGAGTTGGATCAATTTTCGATCTCTTCTTGGATCCCTTACTACATTATATGTTTTATATCTTATGGTGATAATTATTGTCGATAGGACTAGACGAGTTTGAGCTATATGTACCTATGTATGTATGTATGTATTTATGTACGAGATGTGTAAATACCTATGAAATTGGGGTATTGCGTAGTAAAATAAGCAAGTACATAATAGATAAGACACTGTTAATCCGTAGAGAAATATTATATTCGAGTATTAAGCCGATTCAACGTTGAGATGATAGAAATACGTATGATTTAAACTTTGAAGCGTTGGAAAAACTCGGGAATGACCTAGGAGCTCTCTATATTGTGCACGGGCCACTTTTTACGCTAGCAGAATTGTTTGGACCTATCAATCGAAGGAGGTCCCCAGATCAGATCCCACATTCCCAAACACCGCGCTCCAACCGTCAATCTGGCAACGTTCGCCGATCCATCACACAAATCATACACCACCGTATGGACACCGTAGAACTTGCTATCTGCGGATTACCGAATGCCTATTACTAATCACGTGATTCACCGCCAACGACAAGGAACCGTGAAAAATATTCTTCGCGAATAGCTTCATCGAAAATACGTCTTAATCATCGCCATTCCGTCATAAAACAGGTCGGAGTCATCTCAACCGACTTCCGCGACCGTCTGTGAACCATTTAGTACGCGTCAATATCGTGTTTTCCCGGTCGGAATGGCCTAGGAAACCCGCATCACCTTTGCTGACCGTGACACTAGATCGTGGCGCCGATTCATCTTTTACAGCGACGCGACGGTCCCCTCGACCACGGCCGAGGTGGATTCTGGGGCATGAATCATATTACCACCTCTTTCACACCTCTCGAAACATTTGCTTTATTTCAAGAGCTTAACAGGAACTTCCAGAGCGGTCTGGTCATCGGTACCTTCAGTCATATCTCCGACACGCTCAAGAAAACACCGGTTATATACGAACAAGACGGATACGATGCCAACAGGTTGAGCCCTGACTCTCTTCAGGGCATTGCCCTACAATTATTGCGAGATGAGAAGAGACGGGAAGTTGAAGCTACGATAGAGAAGAATAATGCCGCGTTATCACCAACTTCTAAGAAAAGGAAGCTTCAAAGCCCCCCTCTATCTACCTTTCCGGAATCTTTAGACCACACCGAAAAACTCCCGATCCTAGTGGAGAAACTATACATACGATTCCGAGATAGCCTCATTCGAGAGATTAGGGAAGATGAGAAACGATTCGAAGAACTTCAACGCGAACTCATCGAGATCGAACGAGGCGAATGGGATAGCAAGTTTAGTCAAGAACAACGCGTGGATTTGAATAAGAATGGTGTTCCTAGTACCAACGACTCAGTACGTACGAGGCCGGAGGGTCAACTAGCTGTAGCGCCACCACCGATACCCCCCTCGACACCAGCATCGGTTGCGACATTCACACCAGTACCAACACCGGCACCGATACCCACGCCAACACCAGTTCCAACTCTGCCAAAGGTTCATGATCCCGTGAGGAAATCTGAGCCGCCTCACATTCCTCATCCACCCCAAGAGAGGACAACTATACACCCAATACCATCTTCACTCCCGTCAACTGCTCGACCCTCGAACGAAGCACGCCATGTTACACCTGATAATAGGTCACAAGAGCTGGGCCGGCCGATAGGTGGTCCGATTGCTGTTTTACAACATCCGCAGGCTGTTCAAGGATACACCGCACGTCCAGGTTCTGCCACCCCACAACCTCCTGTCACGGATGGTCTACAACGACCCGAGGGTATACCCAAAGGAAGAAGTCCTGCCCCAACACCGTCCAACCAACCTCATATTTCCTCTCCGACTCCAACTCCGACCTCTGCTCCTGTGCCTGCTTCTGCTTCTACAGCTGCGCCTTTGAAATGGGAGCCTCTATATCAACCTCCACATCAACCTTCTCAACCTTTTCAATCTACCCATCAAGTATCTCACCAACCTCAGCTGCCACCAGGAACACCCTCACCACAACATCAGCTCCCCCACCAAACGCCTGTTCCGTCTCCCCGCCCTCCCTACAACGCGGGAGTCACGAGACCCCCGTCGTATCCCTCCCAGGCCCCAACCGCTCTTCCTCAGTTTCCTCAGAATTACTCGGGCGGTAGGCAGACTCCTGGACAATATGGTCAGCAATCTCGGCCCCCGATACAGGGGTCCACACCAACATCCCCTTCTGTCCTACTACCTCCACAAAATTCTGGTCAAATACCACCGTCTCTTCAATCTTTGCCCTTGAATGCGGCTCCCGATGGTATGGGACAACAAGCACCGCAGCGCCGTCCAGCATCTGTCCCCGTGGCGACTTCTCCAAATCCCAACATGGCGTCTGGCCCATACCCCCAGCATCGGGGTCAACATGTGCCAACTCAGACACCCGTCCGGCCGCCTGTCGCATTATCGGCCGTTCATCCAGCTGTGGGTTCCGCGAAGCCGCCTGTTCCGCCAGCTCAATGGGCACATTCACCAGGCCCGGCCCAGCCTAATTACGCGCCTCAAAGCCCTGCCCCTACCACACCAGCGCCTCAACAAGATCAACCACAACCGGCATTGAAATTATATAGTTCGCCGTATAATCCACAAGCTCAACCCGCTAGCACCACCGAACAGCCACAACGCCCTCAAGTACCTCCATTACAGACTCCGGCGTCCACATCTCAGCCTATTCGTCCTTCGTCAATAACCCAATTGCAGACACCGATAGCTCTTTCGCCTCATGTCATAAGAGGGCATGGTACTAAGTGGACTTCGACGCCGACCCCTGCGACACCGAGGATGGAGGATGGAACTAGTTATTTCGATCTTGATAGTCCGATGTTCGAGCCAATCAGTCCACCCTCTCAACCAGCCCAACTCCCCAAGACCTCCCCCGAACAGGCAGAAACGAAGGATATGCGGAAGCCTATACAAAAATTCGATGGGTCGGCTAGTAGGCCTAGAGGCCGACCTCGTATTTTGCAGAAGCCAACGCCCCTGGTCCAGTCGGAGGAGGCATCAGCAGAACAAAATATTCCAGGGAGTGATATAAAGAACGAAGAGGCAACTCCTCGAGCTCTTGAAGACATTGGTGATGCGGTTGCAGTAGAGGAGAATGTGCAAAACCAAGTTCCGCCTCAACTGGAGCCTAGTCAACCCTCTAACAAACGGAAGCGCCAGGATAGCCCCCCGAATCGGGCGTCACCAACACCGGCTACTCACGTTTTATGGACACGTTCGTTCAATAAAATTAGCCAGTCTGCTTTGGATCAAATTATCAGCCACCGCCATGCTAATATGTTTGCACATCCCGTGAAGCCGAGGACTGCTCCAGGCTATTTTGAAATTGTGCTTCGACCTCAGGACCTCAAGGGCATTCAGAAGGCTATCACCGCAGGTTCCAAAGCGGCAGCTGCGGCTGTAGCGACGATGTCTGACATCGAGGCGAGTGCCACAAATGTGTGGATCCCAATATCGGTGGACCTAGTCCCCCCGCGAGGTATAATCAACATCGCACAGTTAGAGAGAGAATTAGTTCACATGTTTGCCAATGCGATTATGTACAACCCAGACCCTTATCGCGGTTTCGGGCCTTCATTTCTGAGGTCAAATCGACGTGCTAATCAAGAAGATGACGGAGAGGACTATCGGGGCTACGAAGTGGACGAAAACGGGGTCGTGAAAGATACCCGCAGCATGTTTGGGGAGGTTGAGAAGCTTTTAAGCGACCTCCGTAATGAGGTAGAGCGCAATGCTCCTCCACCTACGGGTGTGCCACCGTCAGTGAGCCGTAGTTTGAGTGTAGCCGGTGGCGAGAACAATACAGTTGAGGATGAGGCGGATGAGCAAGCAGGAGATGCCAACAAAAGGCGAAGGATAAGAGGCTAGCGGCCGTCAAAGTTGAATTGGCTATTTACCTAGCTAATAGGGTAATCCGCGTTGATACCCATTCAATTGGATTGTGTACTGTTCACTACGAAGTTTAAGAATAAAAACCAAACCAAGGTCATATTGCGACCTCGAGTATGAACAAATTGTTACCGGTTTTCCCTGAATGACATGCGATGCGATAGATTAACTCCGTATTTGCATGGTTGTACCTACTAGTAACTCAGGTGTAACTGTACCTAGGTACATACATATATACCTAATTAATGTATCTGCATATATCTGTAACGCACGGACTATATTTACGTTGCCCCACATATGCGTGCTCTTTAGCAGGTACAACTTTGAAGTGACAAGAATACAAGACAATCTCGGAACTTCAATGTTAAATCGTTCCCAACCACGGATCCTTAGATTCATGATGAATGAGCCTCAATCTTGACCCCATGGCTGATAGTCCTAGGTATCACTATCTGAGGATATCGGCATTTCTTATAATATAGTTGTTGTTTCAGTACTACAACTCATATCTTCTACAGTACTTAATCACCACACGTACAAGTCGCGTCGAAACGCGTCAGGTGGCTGAATTATGGCGTCTCGTCGGGTAATTGCGGACTCCGACGACGAAGATGGCGACGACCGTCCATTGACTCCTCTCCGGGAAGATGCGGAAACCCCACCAGAGATTGAGCCATTGAGCCCCCAGTTACCAGATACTCAATTGCCAGATACCCAGAAGGCAATATCTGATACCACCGATCAGTCATTCTTCGCTAGTGTTTATGATGAGCAGCATAGCAGGGCTTTTGAGCATTCTCAGCTTATCGAGCAAATCGTCCGTCAGAGTCAAAAGGCAAGCGGGAGTAATGGTAAAGCGTCACGTCCGACCAAAAGCAAGGCCGAAAAGTCCGATGCTTCTTCCGCCACTGATGTCACGATACCGGTAGTCCTAAGCAATCTAGGAAACCAACCGCCACTTTTTAATGATGGTAAGATCAGCATAACGACGCCGCGAAAAAGTGTCCCTGGGGAATGGGACGTACCCAGTAGCGCCGAAGGTGCAAATTCTCCAAGAACTGCTAAAAGCTCTAAGGGAAAGAGGGAGAAGTCTTATGGCAAGCAAAAAAGGACTCCGTCAAAAATGTTTGGAAGCTCTGCTGCGGCCGAGATGTTCATGGGTAATGATACTACACATGAAACTCATCCTATAAATGACGGAGATGAACCTTCACTACAGTCAGAAACAAAACGAGGGGAATTCTCACTGCATGACTCTATACTTCCTGATATGCCTGCCCCAACGAACTTTTACATTGCCCAAAGCAATCTCACCACCATGCAGAAGCTTGAGTATCAGAGGATCAACGTATCACAAAATGGCTACTCTGGCCTACCCGTTTCTCACCCCAATCCAAAGTCAAGTGGCATCTCGACAGTTGCATACTCGACACCTAGCCGATACGCGTCTTCTGGGCCACCACTTCCGTGGGAAAGAAGCCCTATGGCTGACACTCAACTCGCCGACACTCATGATGCCATAGATGTAAGTTTGCCCAATAAGTTGTATTTTTGAGCTTTACTAATCCAAAACTAGATACCCTCCTCTCCGGATGTAATTGCCGCTGATTATCATAGAAACGCTCCAGTTGCAGATATGGGTCCACCGTATATCTATATTCACACAGTGCCTCATGAAGCCGAAGCTTCAATTGGTGGTTTTACAAAGGAAGACTCGCCGAGCAAGAAGAGGATGAAGAGGCCAAGGGATTTAGGAGATGAAGACGAACTTGTACAGGATCAATTAATGGGCTCTAATACTGTTAATGACAAGCAAGACAACCACAAACGTCAGCGCCCTAACGAACATAGGATTGGTTTGCCTAGTCTAAATGAAGATGATGGCGATATCGAGCTCATTATACATCAACATGAGGAAGAACCTCCTCGGGAAATAGAGCGCGAAGAACCTCCGAGAGAAGGCATATGTAGGATTGATGAGCCTGACCACGAAATACCAGCAACAGCACCACCTATTTCTATTATTGCCCCCGACCCCATTCAGCTGGAAGCTCAACCGGCTCCCCAGCCGAAGAAGCGTGGACGCAAGAAAAAGCAACCTATAAGCGAACAGATCATTCAGGACGAGCTTTCTATTGAGACCCAAGTTACTAGCCATGATCCGAATACCGCCACGAAAGGTTTCGAGACTCCAGCCGAGCCAGAGAAGTCTAAGAAGAGACGAGGCCGACCTCGGAAGTCAGATCCAGCGAATTCCAAAGCTCCAGTTTCCCCAGTCGCTCCAGAGCTTGAACCTATCGTTTCATCTAAGACTCCAGGAAATGGTGCTGAGGGCGAAGATCCCGTTTTAGAGAGAATTGAGACCACCAAGAAGCCAAAAAAGAAAAGGCAGGCCCAGAAACAGGAGGGGGGAAACGTAGTAATAAACGAACCAGCCACGGACGAGAATACAGACCGGGACATCTCCCCCCTAAAAGAAGTCAGTAGCAACACTAGGACCCAATCCCAAAAAGCCAAGTCAGCAGAGGCCGTGCCTGCAAAATTCGTCACCGAATCACCAGCTAGCCCAAATTTAACCCCCCAGCCTGAGGAGAAAGCACATACAACCCCTAAACCTATACCCACATCCATGACCTCCCAGCCCAAAGTACCGTATCGCGTCGGACTCAGCAAACGAACAAGGATAGCATCACTGTTAAAGATTATCAAAAGATAAGATAATTGAATTAGCTTTAGCTCAAATCCGTACAAAAGGCTTTTCCGTGACGTCTAATGCTGATTTACGACGTAGGACCTGCAGCTGATTGGACAGCTGCATCAGGTCTGCATGTAGCACGTGACCACTCTGAAGGCTGTGTTGGGTCGTCAGCAGGCTTTCAAGTATAGTGGCAACCTGATGTTATGTTTACAGCTACCAAGCTGCAATCGTCGGTGAAATGGATCCATTCACAGCGATTGGGCTCGCGGGCAACATCATCAGTTTTTTAGATTTCGGATACAAGCTCATTTCTGCCACCAAGGACATTCATGCATCAGCTTCCGGTTCAAGCGTATATAATGACGACTTATCTCTAACAGTGCAACAACTTCAGCAACTTGTTGCAAATCTAAAGTTGACCAAACCGCCAGGTTCTTTCTCCGAACAGGAACTATCTCTTCTTCGAGTTTCTAGTGACTGCGAGCATGTCTCAGTGGAGCTGGCGAGTTTACTTGATAAACTAAAAGCCCAGAACTCAAAGTCTATGCGAGGAGCCTTTCGAGCGGCAATGAGAAACTGGCGCAACAAGGACGAGAAGGCTGAGTTGGTATCAAAGCTAGATCGTTGTAGACAGCAGCTGAACTTGGAGCTTACGAGCTTATCCAGGTAAGGTGCAATTTATGTATATTCTACCTATATTTGATCCTAAAATCAGTACAGATCCGAGTCATTAGAACGACTTAATAAGCTTATCGACCACGGCCAGGCTAATGAATATGAGTTGCGGTCACTCATAAAGAACGTGGAATCTCTACGGTCGGGTACTAATGTTTCCTGTCTCGATTCTAAAGCTCTAGGTCAGATCCGATCGTTACTTCAGTTAACTGACGATGCTATCTTAAACGTTCGTCGGGCTCGTGTTCTGGACGCTTTGCGGTTCGAACATATGAATGAGAGATTTGAGGATATTGAAGAGGCTTATGAGAAGACATTTGGCTGGATTTTCGCCGACGAAGTAGATGGAACTTGCGACATCAGGCGTAGTCCAGACAGTGTAAATGAATATGACGACGACCAGACGCAAACTTCTCAATCGCTGAATGAAGATAGCGAGGCAAAATCTACGGTGTCAGGTTCCGTCGCATCGGGTCTTGTCTATACTTCCGATTCATCTTCAACAACCGACAATAGAATCCTCCGTGGTAACTCGAAGCATTTTTCCCAGCCTGTCATGGATGACAACTCAAGCTTTGAGTGGATTTTAGATGATCTATCGTCAATCGAAAATGATAGGTCTTCACTTCTATCAGACGGTGAATCCACCCACTCGGAGTTTTCTCTACAACGGCAACAGCGGGAAACATCTCTCGCTTTCTCGGACATAGATGTACCAAATTCAGTAAGGGAGAACTTAAGTGAAGCTCGTGATAGATTTATCAGTTGGCTCCAATATGATTCTGGTATCTTTTACATCTCAGGCAAGCCAGGGTCAGGCAAATCAACTTTGATGAAATATATAACACGACACCCGAAAACAAAAGACTACCTGGGTGCCTGGGCAGGGGAGAAGAGACTTATTTTGGGGGATTTCTTCTTCTGGAGGCCTGGTTCTTCTCTGCAAAAGAGTCTTAAAGGACTCACTCGGGGGCTATTATACCGCCTCCTCTCGGAATGTCACGACTTGATCCCCTTCGTGTTTCCTACACAGTGGGAATCATCGGTCAACAGAGAAAATGTTCATATTGAATACCATGAATGCCATCAGGCCTTTGAGAGACTTATCGCTGCTAGTAAAAGTCATGGAGAATATAGATTTGCCCTTTTTGTGGACGGCCTGGACGAATTCGAAGGCAATCATGCGGCCCTTATCCGACAACTACTTGCGTGGTCTAACGAGAACCCGAACGTGAAGATTTGCGTATCTAGCCGAGAATGGGCTATATTTAGGGATGCTTTTGGGGGTTGCCCTAAGTTTCGCCTACATGACCTCACAAGTGCTGACATCCAACTCTTCGTGGGAAGCCGGTTTCGCGAGATGCGTGCCAGTGCCTTGGTAAATAGCGACGGCTGTGGAGTTCCTCCTGGTATCTCTAGTACGAAAGACTTAGAAGAAATGATTCTTGATGAATCTGATGGCGTGTTCTTATGGGTGGCAATTGTCCTTCGACACGTTGAGGACGGTTTGGCAAATGGTGATCAGCTTAAAGATCTGTTGAGACTGATCAAGTCTCTTCCAACTGACCTCGAACCTAGTAAGTGCCTTTTTTTCTCTTTTTTCAACTTCGTCAATCTATATCCACCCATATTACAAAATAGAGGGATTCTCTTCGATACTGTAATAGTCTCTTATCACGGCAATGACTAACCTGAACTATTGTAGTGTTCCAACAACTCTTGGACTCAATCCCCCGCAATAACAGGAGGTTAGCATACAGTATGCTATATCTAGTTCATTTTTGTCGCCCGCTCGAATACAGCACGCCACTCATGCAGTTTTCGTTCCTGGAAGAATACACAGAAGACAGGGACTTTGCGTTAGATTCCAGAGTTAGCCTACTGACGACGAAGGAGAGAGATGAACGCTTATTAAGATCCAAGAGGCGAATATACGGCTTGTGCAAGGGACTTCTCGAACTACGCCCGAACGGTGACCCACATAATATTTCACAGGCATTAGGAAGTGCGGTTCGCCTTATACATCGATCGATCTCTGAATTCTTAGAAAGCCAAGAATTCAAGCAGAAAATGGACCTTAACTTACCAGATTTTGACCCGATTGACGCCTACTGTCATACGTATCTTGGCCTCCTACAACGTGTTCGCCTTCCAGCATCTTATTATGTATCCAGAACGAGATCTCCGTACTCAGAGTTTGAAATTATTCCAGATTGTCCATTTTCATACATAGATATATTTGATTATTCTATCGACCCGTCACTCAAACAGGGCCTGAAATTAATCATTATGCGACACATTATTTCTGGTCGACAAGCTTCCTCGCGCTTTCATAAGCTCCTAGATGCCATTCACAAAACAGTCATTGACTTGAAAATGAATTCTGAGGATTATGAATGTGCACTTATAGTGCGGTTGTCGGATGTGGCTGTCCGTTGTCATCCTAAGGACCTCGTTATCATAGCTTGCGCGCAGATGGGTCTCTATGAATACTTCATTTCAAACCAGAGCATTAGCCCTGAGTTGATGTCCTGCTGCGCATCCGTTGCTTTACTCAGCCATATATACGCCCATGATCCAATTATGAAGGCGCGGAACGCTGTCTTGAAAACTCTTGCAGCCCTCTTCAACCACGGAGCGTCCCCCGACTCCAACATAATCCCCGGCAGGGAATCCGCATTCCACATGATGCTCCAAGAGTGGTGCTACTTTCACAGTCCGAGTCTTACAATCATCGCGTTTATGCTGTACCACGGCGCAAACCCGAGGTTTGCCCTTACCATAGGCAAGACGAAGTACACATTTCCGCGTGACGTGGAGCGCATAATTTTCAAGGCATATTTCACTTCAGAACAGTTCTTGACAGACACTGGACACGAGACGAAAACGAAAACGATACGAGTACTAAGAAAGCGCGAGAGACACTACGCCATCTATGCAGCCCCCTACATCGTCGACACTATCAAGCAACATGGCCACGTGCTCGACTTAAGAACGTTGGTCTCCCTCTGGTTTCCGCAAGAAAATGCCGTCCTTCAGGAGGTCATCGACTGGATCCTAGCCCTTGGCGGCCCCGTCCAAGCGCACCATCGCAAGCAGCTGCAGGACCGGTTCGACGCCACCCTGCGCCCTTTCTTCGACCCTGACCATCCGAGTTCCGTCAAATATAAGCGCGAGGGCCTCGATGGTTGCTTCCCAGGATCCTCCGAGAAGCTCAAATCCGCTATCTTCTCTATACCGACGGCAGAGTTCTCTAAGCTTAAGCGCTACGTGGAGGAGCCGAGGACGACGGGTGGTGAGGTGGGTACGTTGTCGACTGCGCGCTAGGTGCCTACTTACTAGTTAGGTAGTCTGCTTAGACATCGAATGGAACGAAGCTGTGGATATGGTCGATAGAACCGGAGGTACGTGTCTATATTGAAGTGGTCAGTACGGGTAAGGGGACAAGGAAGGTATTCAAGATACAAGTGCATTTACCAAGCGATGCCTTTACATTACCACGGGATACCCCTGAGATAGGAGGGCTATTGAAAGAAACATCATGGATAGACTATTCACATCGCACTCTCTATAGCTCATACATGTAGCTCTAAAACGCAGATCTTACTTTACACTACAAAACGATCACGTTACACCATGTGGTAATCTCGTTTTACTTTTTTAACCCTAATGGGCTTGATGCACACACACCACGGGATTTTTTAAAAACTCCCTTTCTGCTACTTGAAATAGGTATCTAGGTACTGTATACTATAGAAGTGTAATATCGAGTCATTACGGAGAATATTAAGGGGGATTCTACAGAAAATTGTCATGAAGAAACAACATGAAGAAATGGTAGGAAGAACTTCTGAGTAAATACTATCTACCTACCTAGGTTAGGGAATAATACGTTGAAGATTCATCGACCTAAAAAATACTTTAGGTAGGTACCCCCCAAGCCAACGTAAAAACATCTTGCCAACTTGGCTTCACCTAATCTTAGGCTTCAAGTTTAATCATTGATAGGATTGTACGTACTAGGTAGATATCACATTACCTATGTTGCGGAATAACCCTACGAGAACTCTCCTATCATGGCGTAATGATCCCAACTAAGGGATGTAGTTGTACTCATAAAAATATTTATTTTATACGATATCTCATTTCCAGCCTTATGCTCCCCCAACACCAACCCCCTCGTATTTTGATATACTTGGGTACCTCAGTCGTCATAGGACTAGAAAGCCACACGGAACGCCACCAATTCTTCCCCGAAACAATCTCAAGACTTCCCAATCGTGCCTTCCACCGTGTCTCTGGGGAATCCTAAGCTCTGCTACCACCATCATAATCACTTCCAAGACTACCAAGAGCGAGGGTATCCTAATCTTCTTCCTGCTAGAAACCAAAAAGCCATCTCCATTCCTTGCTTTCGCGGCCTCCCCAATGCTCTCTTGAATACCTCTAGTATCGTCGGAAAATAGAGCTTCGACATGGATTAGAGTATCTTTGAACGGACTTCCCTCTTCCTATTCCTTGGCACTTTTCTGTGCGGCTATGCTGTGGATTCTCTGCTAATCTCAAAGTAGTTAAAACCCCTCTACTCGCAGTATGCGAAGCTTCAAAGATTTCTTAGCATCATCCTCACAAGCGATAACCACATCTCTAGACGTAGCGTAGAAACTCCGGCGCTGTCATATTGAAATGGGTCGAGTTGGGAGGCTACGGTGACGATGGGAGTAGGATTATGCCCCGTATGTATTTTTACACAAAACACATTTTTCACGTGACGACATGGTATTGTTGTGTGTCTGGTATCAATAAAGACAATTTCTTGCGAGAGGGATCATAATCGTGGAGGGTGTTCCCGTAAAGCGTCACTCATGCGTCGGTGTAGGTTTGGGTCATTGTGGCCATCATGAGCACCGGAAAGGGACCCGGAAATACCGGGGGACGCGGTCCCTACCCGGCCTCGTTCCTGCAGCCGGAAGTTCATGAGCCATCTTACATGCATCCCAAGAACACCCATAGTGCTTCGGATTTCGGTGAGCTGGTCCTTGATCTGGGAGCTCTCGTTAAAGAGCATCATCGAATGGCGGCCTTCGACTTCGTTGAGCGCCGAGGAAAGGCGCTCGACTTTGGACTCCATGGTCTCGAATAGGGATAGGAAATACTGGTCTTTAGATTCGTAGGGTGCGTTTTCTTCGTGAGTCGAAGTGCCTTCAGGTAAACTGATGTCTGAAATAGATTCCGGCGAGCTCGTCGTGGGCATAGGAAACCCACGAGTCTCGAGGAACTTGATCCGCCGATCTTTCAGCCGGTCCTTCTCCTGCAGTGCGCCAATTTCCGCTCGGAGTTCCGCCAATTGCTCTCCTACGGGTCCGACGACTCGGTATGCGCATACCAGGGTGTGCTCCTCTAAGTTCTTGCGTCTGACTTGATGCGCGCAGCCAAAGGGGGAGAACTTGCAGGAGGTTTGGGCTTCGGGGCACTCTTTGGTGTGTTCCTCGTGCTTATGTCGCACATACTCAGCCTTGCACAGCACACATCCAGTCTTTCGGTTGGGACATTCGGTATCCTGATGTTCTTCTAGGTCTGCTTTCTGCTTCACCTGGTTGCAGTATTCGCATTTTACATCGTAGTGGAGACATCCCTTTCCGATGTCTTTCCTAACGACGGTCTTGTCGCAGGAGGGATGAGGACATGGCACGAGAGTCTTATCACAATATCGCGCGACGTGGTTTTCGACTAGTGACCGAGACACGATGAGACCGCATCCGCGTATGCTGTTTGGACATCTAACAGATAGGTTGTCTAGTTGGTTGTGGATGATCTTAGGTGCGGGTCGTGTGTCGGATACGAGCTTCAAAGGAAGTCGGTCGACCGGACAGACGGGATTTAATGCATGAGCTTGGATGATGCATTTCTGACAAAAGACATGGTCGCAGGCGGTAATGATGGGCGTTACGAAAGGGACTCGGCATATGGGACATATAAGGTTCTCGTCGACATCGCCTTCGTAATCGAGAGCTCTCAGATCTAGGGCTGTGGCGGGAGCCTCGCCGCCCATAAAAGGTCGGAGAGCTAAGGTAGCGGTAGTAGCAACTATTCCTTCCTCCGGAGTGTTGGGCGGTGGCATATTCTGAGACGGTGTCCTACCTAGGTAGGGACTTCGGCCGCATTGGAACAGTGGCAACGATCAATGTTGACAAGATCGGGATGAACTTTGAAAGTTTAATGTTGTAAGTCGGAACTGTTGGAAATTCAAGGTTGATGGATATCTTATGACATCCATATGGAGGGGCAACATCTATACTGGATATATCAATATCATTTTTAAATTGATAAACATGTATCTATCAAATACGCTTGTATCAATCGAAGTGACTCCGAAGCTTAAAACGGCAATTGCTGTCTAAATATTGGATCCCGGGATCCACTCACTCGGGATCAGGGTTACCTGTACCTGAACGAATAGATGGAATTTATAACACTACATACAATGTATACTCCTATAAATTCATTTGAAGCTGCTAGTGGATTTATTATTACAATCTAATGTAGTTTTCGTACTTTTAGAGAATAGGATATACCATTGAAAGAGTTATCCGGCGACTTGTTGAATACGATGATGTACACTACCCCAACCTCGGCAAATATTTAATCTTATTTAATCTTATCTAGTACACTTGGAAAAAGTAAAAAAAAGTACGCCATTAGATCTGCTAGTTATAGGCTGGTTCAGCTCCAATGCAGCTAAAGGAAAGACAACTCAACAAATTCCCACAAAAAAGTCTAAATAACACTTCACCTTCTTCACCACATCACGGGGACTTCCAATTCACCCTCTCTCACATCTAGAAGGCAGGTTTTTGCGTCTATCACTTTGATTGAGGCGAAGGGAAGCTGCTATAGGTTTAAAAATGGCAGGCTTGACCTTGAAAGTCACCAACAGGTCCCGGAAGGGTCTTAAGGGACTTCCTTCAACCATTGAGGTGCCCGAAGATGCCACAGTCGACGACGCGAAGAAGATCGTTGCCCGCGCCGCCAATGTGTCCGACCACTACCGCATCGGCATCTTCGACCCCGTGTCCAAGAAGACCATTAAGGATAGAAACTCCTTGCTTAAGAGCCATGCCGAAGTCGTGAAGCGCGGAGAGCTGCTCGTCAAGGACCTTGGTACGCTGTTACCCGATATCCTGCTATAATACAACCATATAAAACCACATAGAACCAGAACTAACTAACCACCAAACACCAGGCCTCCAAATCGGCTGGCGCCTCGTCTACGTAATCGAGTACCTCGGGCCCCTCCTCTTCCACCCCCTCTTCCTCAGCGTGCGGCACACCCTCTACCCAGCCGTATACCCGTACCTCAAGACCTACCTCCCATACACCGCGCGCGCGGACCCAAGCCTCTCCTTCGCCCAGCAAGCCGCCTTCGGCATGGTCATGGCGCACTTCGTCAAGCGGGAGCTCGAAACCATGTTCCTGCACAAGTTCTCCGCGGCCACCATGCCCTTCGCCTACATCTTCCGCAACTCCGTCTTCTACTGGGCCATGGCCGGGTTCCTCGGGGCTCTCGAGATCTACGCCCCCTTTTCGCCCGCCGCAGTCGCCCCCGACGCCCCGTCCCCGTTGACGTATTTCGGCTTCTTCCTATTTGCCGTCGGCGAGATCCTGAATTTCGACGTGCATTGGTACCTCGCGCACCTGCGCAAGCCGGGCGAGACGGATCGCAAGATCCCGCGCGGTCATGGATTCGGTATTGTGACGTGTCCGAATTACATGTATGAGATTATCGCGTGGATTGGGATTATCATCGTTACGCGCAGCCCGTCTTTGTTTGCTTTCATCTGCGTCGGCTCGTACTATATGTACACTTGGGGCTGGGGCAAGGAGAAGACGTACCGTAAGCAGTTCGGTGATAAGTACAAGAAGAAGCGCAGCGTCATGCTGCCGGGTCTGCTATAAACTTGTTCGGTTCTTAGTTGGACCGATACGACGAATGGCGGGATGTCCTGCGTGCCTTAGCTATATCAGAGTAAAGGCAAGGAAGGCAAGGTTGGGGAAATGGGGTCATTAGACATGAAAGGAGTTCGGAAAATATCTAGAAATGGAGTTGTATCGAGCTAATCTAATGAGGCCTAGTTATTGTATTTAAGTAATATAATATTATGTGTAGATAGCATAATACATTTTTCATAATGATATAGATCTCATTCGTCGTTACAGAAGTGTGAATTATACCGAGCATTGAACAATGAACAATAAGCCCTTTGAATAAATCGGTTGTCCGTATAACCTAGTCCCGTTAAACCATAACTCCGTACTTTGTATCATATTGACATAACCGTTGTACTAAGCAGATTAGCTTCCCGTCATCCCGTCGTTGTGGAATCGGTTATGTCCTTGTTCGCGGTTACATCTTCCACAGTGTCTGCTGGAGGGGTATCCGACGGTTGGACTGGCTCGGGGGGTTCGAGGGACTTGTGAGCATTATCGACTTCAATTCCGCTGTCACTGACAGCCGGTTCCTTACCCTTGACCGAGCTCCCCTGCGACTCCGACGAAACTGGGTTAAGGGTTAAAGAGCTCAGTGGTTCGCGTAAGTCTGTAGCCATAGCCTCAAGGATACTCTCCGCAACTGCCTTATCCACAGTAACATTTATATCGTCTCTCTCCTTCAGCTTTCCACCATCAACCGCACCATCAACGGCCGTGTGCCCATTTAACTCTCTCTCTTCGGCTTTCTTAATGTTGCCGTCGGCATCGCCCGTCACGCTCCCCCGGCGGCTTCCTGCCCTACTATCCTCGGCGCTGTAGCTCCCGGTCCAGCTACTCCCGCTACATTCGCTACAGCTATCGTCGCCACTCCCGCTACCCTCCCTCACCAAGCGCATGGTCTCCTCTAGAACTAGGAAGTCCCTTTCTAGAACCTCAGCCCAATTTTGTACGTTGCCTAGCTCCTTAATCTTGCGTTCTGTGTCGCGGGCCAGTTTCTCAAGCTTGTCATTCTCCTTCCGTAACGCCTCGGTTCCCTTCGCAACGTCCTTCTCTTGCTTAGTCAGCGCCGCCGCGTTGGAGTGCAGTAGCGAGGCCCGTGATTGTAGCTCTGAATCTAGCATGTTTGACATGGAGGCTACGAGTGCGACGCGGGCCTCATCGATATGTAGCTGCGTGGCTCGAGAGGGCAGAGTCGGGTTTAAATCCATGGTTACGCGGGGTTGTGATCCGGTGGCGGCGGATGCGGTTGCGGTTGTAGTTGTAGGAGGGGAGGTAGCGCTACGAGATGTTGAGCCGGAGTTAGATGGCTGTGGGCGTGAAGAGCCGGACTGCAATGATGGTGAGAGGGTCGGCGAGGTTAAAGAGTTAGGTGAGGCTGTCACGTTGCTCGATTGAGCTGACGGGGTGGCACTCAGAGTTTCGGGAACGGAAGGGTTAGGTAGTGCATGGCTCGCCGAAGTACTCGGACTGGATACCGCCGGAGCTGACATTTTGAGGCAATACTCTTCCGAAACTTAATTACGTCTTGGCGACGGGAGGGTGCAGAATTGTAACGCACTTGAAAGTCGTGCAAAGAAATCAGACGTTGGTTATTTCTAAGGCGAAAACATTGAAGGAGCTTGCTTTGGAGCTGCGGACTGTTGAGAGGGCAGACGTTATGCGGGGTCCAAATTGACAATTGAGCCGATTGGAGGGATGCAGTATGTCATGCCTAAGAACCAGCATCGTCCCTATATTGGTTCGCCCTCTTATTCATGTCAGACGCCGACACAGATGTTACACGATGAGTCTGACCTATTTTACCAACCGGAATTCTGTGTAAATTAATCGTCCCAATCTACATCATACAGACCTTCCTCTCTTTGCGTGCTGACCCACTCCTCGCTTGCCAGACCTCTGAGGAAGCGCCGTTGGAGATCAACACTATCCTTGTGCCAGTCGCACGCATAATCACATGGCGGGGTATCATTCTCCCCGAAATAGTTGCAGATAAGCTTATGACGGCAAGCATTTGTGCTCTCACAATATTCGGCAAGCGCTTGTAAACTCTTTGCGCGTGCCTCAAAGTTAGAGCATGAAATTGTGGTTGACGTCGATCGGTCTCGTATGATCAAACTGCTGACTCGGTCCCTGTCTTCGCGGCTGTAATATAGGAAACAGTATGCTGCATTACCGTCGCGCCCAGCCCGTCCAGCTTCTTGGTAATACCCTTCGAAGGATTTAGGAAGCCGCCAGTGTACAACAAAACGGACATTGTTTTTGTCGATACCCATGCCAAACGCAGTTGTAGCCACGATTATATCGTATCCAGGCTCATTGGAAACCCATTTGGCGAGAACTCGTTCTTTGGTCTCTTTAGATAGTTTGGCATGGAACGGCTGGGCTCCAATACCCTCCTGTCTAAGTTGTGAAGCGAGGCTTTCGCATTCGTCCCGCGAGATGGTGTAGATAATACCTGGGACATTATCAGCACGCTCACCGAGGGCTTCGAGCTCGCTTCTCCGGTCATCCTTCGCTCTACGCTGATAGACGCTCCGTATCCACTTAAGAAAATCGTCTAATCGTCGATCATCCTCATCGCGTGTAAATCGAATCTCAAAATGGAGATTTGGTCGATGAGCTGTCATTGTGAATGTTCTTAACCTTTCTATGTTAGCATCCAATCCAAGAATGCTAAGTACATCCTTGCGTATTTGACTATTGGCTGTCGCTGTCAAGCACATAATCGGCACATCGGGAAATGATTCACGGAACCATGCTAGTCTCTTGAAATCTTTACGAAAGTCATGCCCCCATTCTGAAATGCAGTGGGCTTCGTCGATGACGATGCGCGCAAGCTCTCGCTGTTCATGAACCACCCTCAACCTGTTCCGAAAACGGTCTTGGGCACAAAGTTCTGGGGTGACATAGAGTAATCGAATACGTGGATGACCAGTTTTCAGATCATTCATGATACGGTCTTTCTCTGGCAAAGGTGTGTTGCTATTCAGCGAACTAGCGTTGATATCGGCAGCCCGGAGTGCTTCCACCTGATTCATCATAAGACTCAACAGTGGCGACACAACAATAGTGACTACATTTCCAAGTAAGTAAAAGAGAAAAAAAAAATAGAGTAGGGAGTAAGACGCCGGAGACGTACTGCCCTGATCAACTACGGCCGGAAGTTGGAAGCATAAACTCTTGCCAAAAGAGGTTGCTGCTTGAACGAAAACATCGTTTCCATCTAACGCGGCTTGTATGATCTCTCTCTGAAATGGACGGAAGCTAGTCTTATTAAATTGGCGGCGTAGCGTAAAGTCCAGGTCCGGGAAAATGAAGGAGTTGGACCTGACAAGAGCAGGCATTTTGTATTTGTTGAATGGCCATCAAAATACAAAACGTCTAGGTTACCTCAGTTCGTAAAGGACCCCTATACAAGGCCCCTATGGACAATAGATAATAATGAATGACACAGAGCCGTAAAGTAGACTTTCGTATGAGCCCTTGACTCCTTGTGGGTCAAAATTGAACCTTTCTCTTTTAGGTGCTGAATGGGGTTCGCTTTTCCCCAGTTTGCAGAATCGAGATGAGGCACTGAGTACCTAGAGTGGCGGAGTGGGTACATGAATTTACGACTGGATCATGCATTACAGTCGGATGTGGTCCTGGATAATTGCAATGGATCTTTGTTGTTGCAAGACACGGCCAACCCGACTTTGCTTTATCAAGATCATCGAAAAATCTCGAGTTGTTTTAAAGAAAGTGTGCCTAAATTGACAGTTAGATTTGAAATCGGATTTGGATAAGACAGATAGGGCCCTTTTGATCTGATGTTAACAAACACGTACCTTCCCCAAGTAGGAGGTAGAATATGAAACTAGGATACACTTTGTTCTTTCCTTCTCGAAGTTGACTATTCGGTGATCCTTCACGTATCTATCTCCGTCGCGACTTCCAAGCTACCTAACCTGACTTGAGGATCTCCACTTGTCGCGTGGGAAAAATGGAACGTGCCTTGCAGTTTTGGTGGTAGACTAGCTGGATCTGAGGACAGAATCTGGTCTGTGCGCACTTTGAGATTTAGTGATACGCCGCTAGCGCCCGTTCTCGCCGACTAACCCTCAACTATTCTCACTAATTGGCGCCACAGCTGTAAGGTACCAAGTACCACGACTCGTTTTCGAGTTACACTATCCCCAATTGTGTAGTTGGATTGGTTATTGCGTCTTCCAATAAACTTCTTATGCGATACCATTCACAGAAAATACGATGTCAACTATCTTATTCCTAATGGGTTTATAATATGCACAAGATACTATTGGATGAAAACCCGCGTAAAGAATCCTATTTTGGAGATCCTCACTTATCACCACCTATTCACCATTCATTAGGCCATTGAGCAAACAAGAAGAAAAAAATAAATAGTACACTTTACTGTGTAAATCAATGGCGACTGGCAGGCTCGTCTCAAGCCTCTCGAGCCTCTCGCACGAGTCAGGATTGTCAGCGCACTGAAAACGCGAACAGGGGGAAACCCCAAGCGCAGCCCCCACCTGCTTTTTTTTTTTTTTTTGACCTTTTTCCCTTTTGGGTCTGATTGATACACACCGACTTTCCCTTTTCAATACACCACGTTAGGTAATCAACACAGACAACACACCCTTTTAGACTTTCGAAATGTTGTCTCAAAGTTCTCGACAAAACATACACCCCCGTGCAGCTGTCAGACCCCCTTTCTCTGGACTTCAGCTTCCATGTCGTTAGTACCCAAGTACTATCAGTACTATGCACATGTACTTCGACAAAGAACATTGAACCCCCCCTTCCTCCCCTTCTTTCCCACTAATTGCCCAGGTGGTGCCGTGGTGCCCAAGACTCGATCCCTTGTGTCTTCATTAGGTCGCGCCTAGCCCCCCATCCCCCCTAAGGAGCACTTCAAAGAAGCTCCAACAAACAGGGGTTTGCATACGGGTTTGCATACCCAGTAATAACCTAGTAATACCTAGTGAACTTCTACACATTTCGACACTTCAACTACATCAGTGCTTCACCCTTTCGCCTAGACGTGTTTCAACTTTCGACTTTCCAATCTTTCTCGAATCGACACGAATCGATCCCAAGAATACCTTTCGAAACGTCCTATCTTCTACGCTCCGTTCTATACTTTTCTCCAATTTATCCCTGAGATAGAAAGTTGAATTGTCGATGTTTCCAAACTTTCGTTTCTTCTCCGATCACGTATACCGAATCTTTCAAGACGTTTTCAATTTTTAAAAAGTGATCTCTTAACTTACGATGAACTCAACTGTTTCCCGTTATTCACCGACATCGATTCAATAGACCAATTTGGTGCAGATATTCGTTAAACGATTCTCTGGAACAGCACAACGCCGATACTACGTGATAGACTTGGTCCCCTCCTACCTAGTTTCGTACGCCACGTAAGGCCCTCTTGCGCTTTTCGGTAGATCGGATTCGTGTGTGTCATGGATGTTGCCTTCGGCGGCATGGCTACAACAATCATACCTCCTCAATCCTCGGCGTCGAGAAATTTATCTACGGGTCTATCTCAGGGAATGAGACGAATACCGTCCACCTACGCAATGCCTCCACTACCACCGCCCCCGATACCCGAGCAGTTCAATACGGCTATCAGCAATAATTCCAGTTCAATGTTGTCTGCGTCCGGTCCCCTATCTACTAACCAAGTTATCAGTCTCGCTAGACAGGCAATGGATAGTGCTTTAAAGGAAAACGAGACACAGGCAGCTGGCGCTAGTGGTGTCAGTACTGAACTCAAGCCCGGTGTCACTATCGATCTTAGTAGAAAGAATATACAGGCTTTACCTGACGAGGTAGTGGATATAATTAAGAATGAATTGGAGCGGTCAGTATTATTCTCCTAGTCACATTTCTTCTTGGTGAAGGTCTAACAAGTTTGATTCCATGTAGGTTAGCACTCTCGCACAACAAGCTGTCATCTCTTCCGCCTCGCTTCTCCGAATGTACTCACTTGCGCTATCTTAATTTGAGGGCAAATCTAATTAAGGAGTTTCCTATATCGGTAATTACACTCTGATTCCTCCGATTATGTGGAATTGTGTCTCACTCGTGTTCTAGCTCTGCGACATCAAGTCACTTGAGATATTGGATATGGGAAGGAATAGAATCCGTTTTCTCCCTCCTGATATTGCGAAATTGACTTCACTTAAAGTACTTGCCCTACAGAAGAATCGAATAGAGGAGCTCCCACTTTGCTTAGCTGACATGGTCTCGCTGCAAATGCTAAGATTAGACGGAAACAACATTACCTTTCCTCCTAAAGAGGTGCTCCGTGTCCAAGCTAGCAGCCCCCCTAACGAAGGTTTCTTAGAGAAGAGCGAGTTAACGGAACTCGCTATTACGGCACACATTAAGAAATTCTTAAAGCAGAAGTCTCTAAGTATGAATGGAAGAGAGAAAGATGGCGAGAATGGAGGAGACGAACTTAGCGATGGAACCGAAACGCCTCGAATGCCTATAAGGAGGGTGGTTAGCGGTCGATTTCCTATCCGAGTAAATGGTAGCGATGTGTCGGATATGCGATCCCCAGCCGTACTACGAGCGCCGCCCATACCGTCCCGATCACATGCTCGGGGTCTCTCCCAGCAAAGCACGGTCGTTCGTAGACCCGGTGTTATGCCTCTCACTATAGGTAACCCTAACGAAAGGGTGCGGTCGAACAGCGAGACCTTATTACAGGCATCCGGACAGGGCCGACCCACGGAACGACACAGGCGTATGGGAATTGTGTCTAGAAAAGCGACTGAGCTCGGGACTTTAGAAGAAGGCCAAGCAAACAATAGATTCAGTCACTACCGAGGATTGAGCCACGGCTCATCCATGACGGGTAATTTGGATCCGAATGCAACCTCTGCCGTCAGCCCTAATAGCCCGGCCGAGCCTCTGCTCAACCGGCCGAATTATGTACGACGCCTTTCTGTTCTACCAGAGCAAAGAAGGGAATCGAAGGTTTTCGATCCCATCATCGAATCCGCGAAGGGTATTCTCTATGCAATTTTCCAGGTCCATCCCATGATTCAACTCTTCACGAGGTTGACCAACGATGGCACAACCAAGCGATCAAGCCTCGAGATTGTCTTTTATAACACTAATTTCCACATTGAACAGCTCGAGCAGGAGCTTCAGAAGCATGAATTCGCCGCAGAGAATAGCCCCTACATGCCGCGTGAGAACGAGAATGTTCAACGGGCTGTTTTAACCTTGATTAACGCCTACAGCCATATATGCCAACTTCTGATGAATAATATGGATACCATTGTAGACAATGCAGACCCGCGTTATATTCGTACCATGATGATGCTTTTGTACCACAGCATCATGGAGCTTCGCATTACCTTCAATGAGATTTCCGGAGGCTCAGACGGGCTCGCGTTTAGCCAGGAACATCCCCGGCCAGGAATCGAAGATACGCTTCGAGCTCATTCACGAGAAAGCTCGATGACACCTACGATACAGCGACCAGGTCCGAACGCCCGGCCACGACCTGGTACTTTCGTCCATAACCCTAGCAATCTCCGAGTATCGACAGACGTGTCAGTTCCTTACATCAATGGTACTGGTCGAATGGCTCAGGTTACCTCTGCGACGCCCCGATCCGGTGAATCGTTTGCATCTTCGAACGGAGACCTCAGATTCCCCGTCAATTTTAGTGCAGATGAACGTTTGTTCGAAAAAGTATTCTTGGCATTACAGAAATCGTCGGATCTTGTCATGCGTATCCTTCCAAACATCAACCAGCAATTACTGGCCCTGAGACGTAATGCCGAATTCCAACGGGCGCCGGAGCACATTGTACATTGTTGGAAGGGCCTAGTCGCCAAATGTTCTATCGCGATTACCGACACAGAGCGTCTTAAGGATCGACTGTCGGTTATTAAGTTAAAGGAACCTGGCGTGAGGAACGACCCCCTCTTCTGGAGTCTCTGCAAAAGCTTTATCGACTCCTGGGCTGAGTTTGGAGGTAAATTGAAGTCCTCCATGGACCAAATATCCTTCCCGCTAGATATTCGAACTAGATTACGACCTATTCAGACTAGTGTGAAGGAGACGAACCAAATTATCATGAGTTCTCCCTGGGGTTATCTTCTCCGCCACGCTGATCATTTTACCAACACGCCCAATCACTATTCTCCTAGCCATTACTCGGCCAGTCCTGGAGTTGCGCAAATACAGCTACCTATGACTCCCCAGAGCGCCGCTCTCGGACCGGCCGTACAGGCCACCGTACCGTCGACGCCGCAAAGTGCGTCCTTTGCTAACGCTTTTAGTGGAAACGTTTTCGAGCGTGCCGATGCGTTGATAAATATGGGAGGATTGTCGATGTCTCGTTCCGGGACTATGAATAGTGTCTCTACGTCGCTGAACTCATCGTTCTCTTCCACCACCTCGTCGCAGGATGAACGTCAAGGCATATCTAATATAGTCAGTCCCAACGGCAGCACGGGGCTCGCGGCTTCTTATCGGCTTAACGGTGGGAATAAGCCGACGTTCTAGGGGAAATCGGCCTCATCCCTCAGTTAACGTATACGTTACGCATCCCTGCGTTTATATCAGTACAAAGCAAAGGCTTTAAGTCCACGAATCAGTAGCCTAGTACATAAATATCGCAGTGGCGTAATACCTTACGAACTTATATATCCAATGAAGGGGCTGGAAAGAAACCCTCTGAACATCGCGCTGGTCCCGCTCGGAAAGAACATCATTCTGTTTTCTGTTTTGTTGCCCAGCCCAACTATGTTGCATAAACGGTACCATCCCCCAATGCAAGGGAAAGGCGAAACTGGAGTCAGTGTATGATGGTATAGGGCGCGGAGTCTGTCATTTACACGTGATCGTTTTTGTTTTTTTTTGGTCGTCTCTACATCGGAAAAAAGTTTCTTGAGCAACGCATGGAATCGGCGTTGTTCAGTAATGTGTCGATCGAATCAATGTGTCAATTATAATGTCTGAATACCAAACAAAAATCTAATTGCTTTTTTGCTGATTATGATTATTTGGTCTTTACTTACCTAGGTACCTACTTGCTATGTGTGTGTTCTGATGACCTGGAGGCGGTAGAAGATTAGAAATTTTAGATTTAAAAGGGGTGGGAAGTTAGGTAGTATATATTGATCATGAGGTATAGATTAAAAATTTGGAGGATTATGTATGTATGTATGTAGGTAGATGGGTTGGATATACATACATATACATATGGATGATAGATTGGTTTACAAAATGTTGGATATCATGGAAACATATATTAATCTGAGTTATGAATAGGTAGATTAGATTTTTCTATCACAAGTTCTATCGTCATGCGATCTATCAACATGGTATCAAAAATGCTTCCTTTTCCCCTGTTTCTTTCTTTGAATCTGCCCCCCTCCCTCTTTTTTATCTTTTAAGCGTATATATATTTCTTATTTTCCGTTTAGATATCACGTCACTTCAAGGTGACCAATTCCTCGGCGCTCGTAGGGTGTATCGCGATACACGAGTCCAGGTCCTTCTTGGTTGCGCCCATCTTGATGGCGACGCCGAAGCCCTGCAGCATCTCGCCAGAGCCCTGGCCCATGATGTGCAGGCCGACGACCTTCTGCTCAGGGCCGGCGCAGATCACCTTGTACTTCGTCGGGCCCTTGTCCTCGGGCTCCATCATCGCGTAGTACATGGCCGTGAAGCTCGTCTTATAGACCGTCAGGTTCTCCTTGCCGTACTGCGCCTCCGCTTGCGGCTCGGTTAGGCCGATGCTGCCGACTTCCGGGTGCGCGAATACGACCGATGGGACGTTCTCGTAGTCGATGCGCGTCGTGCTGAATTGTGGGCCGCCGTATAATCGCTCCGCGAGACGACGTCCGGCTGCGAGCGCTACGGGCGTGAGTTCTACGCGCCCTGATACGTCGCCTAAGGCGTAGATGTTGTCCACGGACGAGTTCTGGTACTCGTCTGTGACGACGTACCCCTTATCGTCGAGCTTCACTCCCGCTTCCTCCAACCCGATGTTCTTCGTCATAGGCGTGCGGCCGATGGCCCAGATCAGGTGGTCCACGCCCTCGACCTTGCCCTCGCCGTTGCTGTCCTTGTAGTGGATCGCGAGCTTGCCGGTGCTGGCATCCTTCTCGATCTTGGTTTGAGCGGACTCCTTGTGCACGTGTACGCCCAGACGCTCGTACTCGGCGGTGACGCCGTCTTGGATCATGGGGTCGAATGCTCGTAGGAAGGTCTTGTGTCGGATGAATAGATGTGTCTCAGTGCCGAGAGCGTTGAACATGCCCGCGAACTCCACGGCGATGTATCCCGCGCCTACGAGCGCGACCTTCTTGGGCAGGGTGTCGATGTCGAAGAAGCCGTCGCTGTTGGTGCCGAGCTCCGCGCCGGGGATGTTGGAAGGCGGCTTGGTGGGCTCGCCGCCGACAGCGATAACGATCTTGCCCGCGCGCACGACGGTTTTGGACCCGTCATCGAGTGTGATCTCGACCTCGTTCCTGCTTAGGAGTCGCGCCCACCCGTGCACGTATTCGACCTTGTCGTTGGCTAGGTTACGCTCGTAGATCCCGTTTAATCGCTTTATGTAGGCGTCTCGCTTGTTCTTGAAGGTGGTAAAGTCGAATGGCTTCGTCTCTTGCACTGAGAACCCGTAGGCTTTGGCATCGTGGATGGCTTCGGCGATGGCGGCGGCGTTGAAGGTTACTTTTTTCGGTACGCAACTATGAGGGACTTTGTATCAGTTCTGTCTGTTGTTTTCTGTCTGTCTGTAGTTTTAATGGTGGGAATAGGAAGGTAGCAGCGCAACGGGGTCGTACCCAACATTGACACATGTGCCACCAAGTCGTGAAGCCTCAACAACCATAGCTTTCGCGCCAAACTTAGCACTGGCCATACGTGCGGCTCCAAGACCTCCACTGCCGCCTCCAATGACGAGGAGGTCGGTTTCCTTAGAGATGGGAGCCATGATGCGAGGGGTAGTCGAGAAGTGTCTAGAGAGAGAAGTTATTCGGTAGGTCGCTCTCTTAGAAGCGAGAGAAGAATTCGAGGTCGCAGTAGCAGTAGAAGCAGCCGATATCCGACTAAATAACCCAAATGCTCGCATTGACTTGTTTGATCCCAAGAAGAGAAGGGAAAGGGAGGAGAGGAATTGATGGTGGGGTGGAGGGAATGACGTCTTATATGAAGTGTGAAAGGTTTCGCGGGATAAAAATAAATAATTCTACGAGGACCGGGGTCAGATAATGCACCTTAAACAATGTAGTTTAGGAATCTGCAATCCTCGGACTCGCAGCTTACAAATAACGATTACGGATGCGGTATGCAGAGCAATTACTAAGGCAAAGAGAGCAAGATGAACAATTTGGAAGGAAGGAAGGGCATACGAACAAATCAATTTCAATTACAAAAGGAAAGAAGCTAACGGCGACTAACCTTAACCTTGAAAGCCCGAGACGATCACTAAGCAACCCGGCATAACGGTTCTCGCCGGTCTTCAGGTGCTACCTTGAAATTTTGAGTATCCCGCCTCCGACTTCCCCGAAACAGGGGTCTTTGACAAATCTTCGGGGACGCTAATGGAATAGTTCAACGGTTAGATTATTCGTCATACGAATAGATCCATTCTTCTCAAATATTACCCAAGTATAGGTAAATATTGCACCACGTATAAACCTTGAATCTTCCAGGACCATTTCTGGCTCGGAGCCCGCAGAGCTATGCGCACCGCCACATTCAACCCCGCATTCGCCGACCTGCATGATGTGGCTATGCGGTGAAGGCGTTTGAAATATCGTGAGAATATCCGTCGCAGGTTCAATTAGTCATAACAAAACCCCAACAAGTCCGGAAACGATTGACATCTAAAAATCAACATTAGACAACTAGGAATCTATTGCTATACGGCCCGTACACCAATCAACCAAGATAGGGAAAAGAGCCGCGATGAAAAAATCTTATCACAAAAGCCGCCAGGTCAATTCTGCCCGGATTGTAGGAATACCATCAGAACAGCCGCATATCTAAAGAATATGGAATTAGCAGGTAATTTGGTTGTTCAAAAAGAAAAATGAGCGGTAGAGACAGGCTTCTTACGCTGCTGTTGCGCCTAAAGCCTCAAACGGCTTTGTAGCCATGGCAGACGAAAGCACTACAAGAAACGCGAAGATGAAGATCGTTATTACGGCCAGCCTGGCCTTCGAGTTCTCCAGCGCTTGCAGTATCCAGATTGGCACGATTAACATAAATGTGCCAATAGCTGTGATCATACCCGACACAAATGCGTTCATCTTTTTGTCTGAATAGTAACTCACATGCTCGAAGCCTTGCTCGGGTGCTCGAGACTTATCGCGCCATATTGACAACGTTCTCAGGCGGAGTGATTTGTCGATTAATTGACGCAACGGGGGATTATCTCTTTTGACCAAGCATATGAGATCGTCTTGGTTCAAATAGTCCTGCTCGGCTTCATCGATCACACAACGGTCGTAGTGTTGATGCCACCTTAGGATGTTTCTCACATCGTGTAGTTGTGCTGGTGGCAATCGTTTTATATCGGACTGGCGAATAAGGAACTTGTCTGGATAGATGATTGTTACGGTATATTCTAACTCGGATCACGTTCAGCCCTACATACGGTAACGGTCCAATGCAATATTGATGTCGTCTAGGACGGCATCACGGTCATCTGTCTCATCTCTGAATGTTCCATTGTTGACATCGATCGATTCCCTCTGGCTATGTAACTCATCCAGTTTTGCAAGCTTCGTTTCAAGCGCAGAGACTTTATCTTGGAGCCGTAGAGCAATTCGGGTACTCAACTCCTGGAACGGTCGAAATATAAGAAGGTCGCTGTCGGATGATATGAACTGTGCATATCCTCTATAACCGATATACTTCCATGGCTTTAGCGCAATTTCGTCTTTAGAGGGTCCTAGCCCTCCTGACGTGATGTTCATTGGCGTGCTAGATAGATTTCCCATGGTTTTACGTGAATAGTAATACTCGAGGCTGTGGGATACTTACTCTAGGCTCCCGCCTGTTTTCCCGAGGGAGGACATCAGTGATACAGTACCTGCTAAGGTAGTATCAGGCTGTCGAGTTGTCAATTCTGCCCTGCCATGTAGGTGGTAGCTAGGTAAGCAGTGAGTGACCTTAACAGCTAAATTATGGTGTGTACCACAAGATATGTGCCCAAGCGTGTATATATATACAAGGTAGGTAGGCAGGTACTATATCGGCTCTCTTGGAAGATTTAACCATTAAACTCCTCGACCAAATATTCTCACCCATCTTCGACGAATATAAAAGAACCATGGATTACGCACACGATCCAGAAAGTGAACCAGAGGCAGAAGAATGGATTTTTAGCGGGGTAGAGGTCTCTTCCCCTAACCCAAACAAAAAAGCACGGGCGAGACCAGCACCCCAAAATAGCAAACGCAATCGATCTATTTCTAATTGTAGTGATTCTTGGTTTTGTGTAAGTGGGAGAAACAAAGAGGTCTGCTTCTCGTGTGCACTCAACTGATGATTTCAAGTGCCAATGCGACTTTGGACCTATATTCGACTCAGCTAAAACATGTCAAGAATGCAACGTTCATGAACGATGTGATCATTGTCCGCGAAGGCAACCGAAGAAATAATGACAAGAACTATCCATACAAGGGTAAGATCATGGCCGGACTACATAAATTCTGAAATTTCGTTCAGCATATTGTAACGGTTTCGCAAAACTTGATTTGGCATGATACAAATGTCGAAGTGGGCTGGATAGGGATGTTTTTTTACTTGACACGTTGGAAATGTTTATGGCAAGGGGACATTAAAAGATGCGATGGTTGGGGATAATTAATTTGGTGCTAGTAAATCGATTCTGTAGTCCCCTATATATATGGGGCATTTAGCGCTCAAGTTCACTATATTTCCAGCAAGCTACAGCCATTGAACGCTTAATAAAACCGTATAGTCAGCCCCTGAGGTAATGGTTGCTCTAGGGCTCCAGGCTACCAAGAGAAGGGCGCTGTCTCGCCTAAAATATAGTGGACTACGGCGCTAAATACGACATCATGCAGTGGAAGGAAGGGCTTCAACTGGAACACGAAAAATTCAAGAAAGTCTCATTGCACGAAAAGCAAAACCATAAACCCATAATATCATAATTATTCACTTTTATTTGCCAGGCTTATGACAAGATACCTTAATTATATAGCATCATATAACTAATTAGATTTCTACTGCGCCCTGAGGACTATCTCCGCGCCCTCAAGTCCATCTGCCTGAGCACGAACAGTGATCTCCCCTGGAGCGCCCGGCTTCGAGCGGACGACAGCAAGGGCGAGGCCGGCAAATGCTTTTCGCGTCAAGCTCGGGAACGCGGTGAAATCGGCCGGGTTGCCGTTATCGGTCGACACGATCTCGGCGGGGCCGGTGATAGAGAAGGTAATTGCGTTGGTCGCCTCGGGGGCCGTGGTGCCGGCTTCGTCGACGACGGTGACGGTGACGAACGATAGGTCGTCGCCCTGGATGGTGGTACGGTCCGCCGATAGGGTCAGCTTTGCGGCGTCGCCGGCCGTTTTTACGGTCTCTTCCGCCCACTGACTGCCGTTCTTGTATGTGACGACGTGAAGCTCGCCTGGCGAGTAGGTCACCTTATCCCACCGGAAACGGTAGTTAGACGGTTGTCTTTGTAGCTTACCGGCTGACTTTCCGTTGACGAATAGTTCGGCTTCATCCGCGGATGAGAATACGTGGACCGGAGTGACTTCGCCGACACGGTCAGGCCAGGTCCAGTGCGGGAGGATGTGTGCCATGGGACTAGTGATGTGTTAGTAACTATCTAGCGAAGGTAAAGACATTACTTGAGAGAGGGCATGGTTGTTGCCGAGGAAAATTGTAATGGGATTGGTTTACATACTGCCAATCAGTTAGCAATTAATAAGATCTCAAACAGGGATAGGGCCATAAATACCAAATCGGGGCGCCAACGAGCCTGGTATAAGAAGAAGCGGTCCTTCTTAAATCCAGCGAGATCGATAATACCAAAATAGGAGCTACGAGCCTTAGTGTCGAACGGAGTAGGCTCGCCGAGATAGTCCCAACCAGTCCAGACAAATTCACCAGCGGCATAGGAGAACTTATCCTGCATCCCGAACACCTTGTCGGGTGACGAGCCCCAAGAGACGGCATAAAGTTCATAGGCGCTCACGAACAAAGTATTGGGATCTTGGCCGTTCCCGTTCTGGACAGTGCTGCTATTGGCGCTGGTCACGGGGAAAAGGTAGGTACCTCGAGAACTAACTCCCGAGGAGCTCTCAGTGCTCCATAGTACCTTATCTGGATATGCTGCGTGGTAGGGTGGGTACGCCGAGCTGAACGATGTACCGCGGCCCTCGCCTTGGTAGTTCAAGCCAGGTATGTCGAGAGCAGTGGCAAATTCGCTTCCCGCTTGAGCATTGTTGATACCAGCGCCGACGTGTCTTATCGGATCCTCTTCCTTCACGATCTTGACGAGTTCTCGAGCAGTTGCACCGCCAGAAGATGATGACTGCTCAACGATCTCGTTTCCGATGCTGAACGCCATGATGGAAGGATCTGGGACAAATGTGAATAATTTTCTAACCAAATCGTGGCGGGGATACTTACGGTTACGATCCCTTCGGATAAAATTACGGAGATCCTGCTCATGCCACTCGTTGAAATAAACGTGGTAGTCGTCAGAGATCTTCTGTTGCTTCCAAACGTCGAATATCTCATCTAGAACCAAAAATCCGAATTCATCCGCCAGATCGAGAAGTTCGGCGGCGGGTGGATTATGGGACATCCGAAGCGCGTTGCAACCCATCTCTTGTAGCATCTCCAACTGTCTCTCGGCTGCTCTAAGGTGAAAGGCAGCTCCGATAGATCCCTGGTCGTGGTGGTTATTAGTACCCTGGATGTAAACCCGCTTTCCGTTGACAGAAATTCCCGTGTTGCCATCGTACGTGATGGAACGAACACCAAAACGTGTTTCGTAAGTATCGATGATAGCGCCATCTGCACGAAGTGTAGTAACAGCGATGTACAGATTGGGTTCTTGGTCTGGTTTAGGTCCCCAGAGTTTAGGATTCGCGATCGTTACCGAAGCGTTGACTGTCTGTTTGCTGGCTGCCGCCACACTTGCAGTTGCTTGCGGAAAAGTGGCAATCGCATTTGCCGCAGCTCGTCCAGTCTTGGCATCGAATACATACACATCGGTCGTTACCTCCACCTGGCGACTAGAATTTCTCAAGTTCTCAATCTCGACAGTCAAATCCACATCGGCCGATTCGGCAGATACCGCCGGTGTCGTTATGTATGTTCCATACTGACTGAAATGAGTTGGGTCGACCTTGACCAACCAAACATTTCGGTACAAGCCAGCGCCGGGATACCAACGTGAGAAGTTTAGCGGGTTGTCGATTCGAATTGCAAGTAGGTTCTCTCCCGTCTTTACGTACGGCGTAAGATCTAGACGGAAGGAATTGTAGCCGTATGGCCATCCACCGACAAGTTGACCATTAATCCAAATAGCAGAGTTGGACATAGCTCCATCAATATCTAAGAATATAGATTTGCCGTTGTCGCTCGGTTCAATAATCAAGTTGCGGCGGTACCATCCTACGCCATTGATGGGTAGGGCGCCCATGCTGTTAGGGATGTTAGGCGCATGGAATGGTCCTTTGATGGCCCAATCGTGCGGAACATTAACGGACTCCCAGTCGCTGTCGTCGAATGACGCTTGCACGTATGAGACATTGCTACCCGGGGCATCTCCGCTCGGACGATCATATTTGACACCATTGACGATGAAATCGTTACCGGTGGGGAGAATCCATTTCTTCAGTACGTTGTACGATAAGGAGTCGGGGTTCGATTCGAAGCGAGAAAAGCGCCAGTCCGCATTGATGCTGATGCGTTCGCGACCCGCTTGCGCTTTATGATACCCATCAGGAAGTTTCCTGACAACACCTGCTTCGGCGCCTTGAAGGCTTCCTAGTAGCACGAGCCCTACTGAAAGGAGCCCGCAGGCATTGTACACCGTCCGTACGAGTGACATCATGATGTATGTGTGCGTAGCTAACAGGAACGGGTGATCCTGCAGTTACCAGGCTCATATTTATAGAGCAAGAGCATGCTCTGAGCGAAGGATCCGGAACCCCATATTCTATGAGGGACTAGACCGCGGTAGCTACGGCGCCGAGAAATGAAAGGAGATAGTCATGTGAGAACCGGGGTTTATCACCCGTTACAAGCCCCGATTTGGATTTCGTGTTCTCGGGATCCGGGTTATTTCTAATCGAATAGCCGGAAGGCCAAGCCGGAGAAACCAAGCTTCTTGAGGATCTTAGTTTATAAAAAGTCCATGATTGGTGCGAATACTATAATTATAACAGGGATTGTTACATTATACACAATCTTTTACCGGTCAGCTTCATATCAAGATGAAATGATGAAATGGAAGTGAAGAGGGAGCTAAAAATTTACATACTACGTAACTTTGGATATCTTAAGAAGAGCAATTATCAAGGAACAAGAACTGCTCCTAAACCTTGCAAGAAGTTGGTTAGGTAATCACACTACCCCACCTACCCCACCCGCCATATCCATGATGTAGGTAGATTGAAATGGCGGACCAATTATAATAGAGTTTTCTTAATTAAGAAAAAGCAAAAGCATGGGGGTTCCCAGATGATGTTGCTGAGCATGGTGCAATTCAGGGGCCAACCTTTTCGTCGCCCTCCTCTTTCCTTCTTTTCTTTTCTTCTTGAAGACTTCCGAAGAATATCTGAATACTCCTAACCTTGCATTTATCCAACCTCTTGCCTAGAATTATGTTACAAATCACGGCAGTTACGTT
This sequence comes from Annulohypoxylon maeteangense, assembly GCF_022496945.1. Taxonomy (NCBI): domain Eukaryota; kingdom Fungi; phylum Ascomycota; class Sordariomycetes; order Xylariales; family Hypoxylaceae; genus Annulohypoxylon; species Annulohypoxylon maeteangense. Next base: position 617,435 of record NW_025953262.1, read on the forward strand.
ATTTAATTTGCATTCGATGGTTCTAACTAACAATAATTACTATTTCTAAGCTACAAGTTCGTAGTATGCACAATGCACATTTAATAATCAAGATGTCAAGTTAAGGGTGGTCTCGTGACACCCCTCACCAATACATATCAAACGACATAGTTGATTCTATTAATAACCTTCAAAGAAAGAGTAAATTTATTATTAACTATTTTTCATAAACCTCTTCTTCGCTTGAGAGAATGGTGTTCCGCGTGGACTAATTTCGAGTATCTTCAAAATTTACTAAGTAGATAATACTTATCTACCTAGGTAAGTAATAGGGAGCTCCATACAAATTTGGTATGTACCTTTCCTACGTGTTGAAGTCAGATTAAAGTTTGCATTTACATACCTTAGAGGTAGATAGGTACCCATGACGTCAATTCCTGTCCAATTATTAATACAATTGGCACCCCTAAGATCCCACGACAGGGTTATAAGCATGATTACTACGATGTCACTTGTAGTAATCCATAATACTAATAGCAACCACCTACATTATAAAATATTTCCATTCGGCGCTTGCTCCGGAACTAGAGAAAAGACCTGGAGTCACATACCGCTTTAGTCTCTACTATGAAGCTATAGAATGAAAATTTGAATGAAAATTTTGATGGTAGGACAACATATGTGCCCAAACTAGATGGTATTATAATCCCTCTTTCCCACAAAACGCGCGGCCCAAGACATGGGAGGTAAAGTAGGATACGGTCATCCTCGAAATAGAGCATTTGCCATTCGTTAGCTAACTTGAGGTGCTGGCAGTAAAAACATGTGAAGTCTCTCGATAGGTTCACCGCTTTGAAGCTATGGGGGTATCGTGGCCGCCATCGATGACTAGGGTGAATAACTGTTCTCAAAACGGATGGAATCATTGACGCATTAGTTCTTTGATCGTCAATCGGTGAGAGTAGTGCTTAAACCATCAAACCATTTACCTCCTTGGCTCATGAACTTCTTAGTTCAAGGAGTATAAGAACCTATATGAACCCACTCGAATAGTATGGAGGGGGACGCTCATATGTCATTGGGGGTTCTCATGGGGTATGGCATGATGGCGGTGTGAAGTAGCCGGCAATTATCGCGTGGCTACATTTGAGCCACTGATATTGAACATGATATGATGCGTTTTATTCATCTGAGTTCTTCGATATACGCTCATATTGCCCAGTACTCAGTAGTCAAGCATGCTAACTAAGATTGTGTATATAGCTAACCCCTTCTTCCTCCAGGGAGGTCAGTGTTTTCTCGGGGCGTCAACCAACCCAGAAATCTCCAGGAAAGACCACCAACCTGATCGGAATTATTCAACATTACTTACTATATTCTTCATGCCGGCCTCCCCCCACACCATGACTCCCTCTCCCTCCGTATGTGACACAGCATCTACGAAGAATACAACGGCCAACACAGAGACGGGCTGGATCTGTGTAAGTGATTTGGTTATGTTGGCATGTATTATTGCCTTGGACTAACCCACGTAAGTGTCAATGCGGATGTGGAACGATACCACCGGGTATCTATTCTTGTCCGAGGTGTAGGCACCCACGATGCAACAACTGTCGTTGATAGATATGAGAGTGAGCCGGGGCATGGAATGGATATACAGACTGAAATATTTTCTTGGGGAAGGGGGGTTATTGATTAAGTAACGTGAGATGGTGGGAAATCTAAGTCGGGGGCTTAGTTAGGTGTAGGAAGAGACTTGAATCCGGAACCCGGATTCTTAGAAATGCTGCTATAGTCCCATCAATGAGAAGCTGCATTAACCATAGTGGCTAATACCATGTCTGGCTTGTTTCACTATTTGCGTGGCCCTAAAGTCTAGTTGTTAAGTTCAATATCCATTCAATGAGGTCTTAACGTTACCATTAGGAGTATACGCCGGTCGTTTTGATACGTGGGTACATAGGCAATAATTGAGGTTTTATTGTCTGCCGTAGGTACCCGAGATTAAATATTACCGCCACTACCGTCATCAATACTTCCCCGGAGCACGTGATCTTTTTGACGTGCATGTAACCTGTACAGGTGGAGATGTTCGATGTTGTACCTATGTACATGTTCGTAGCTTCAGGATCCACCTACAAATTTGTCGACATTTATATCTGAAATTTGGGAATAGGGTCAATGTAAACCAATCGGCCAGTATTAACGACGATTTCAACCGTCGACGGCTTGGCAACATAAGAGAAAGGACACCTTTGGCTCAGACAGCATCAAACTAGACGGAACCTGCATATTTCTATCCCGCCTCTACCCACACGTAGCAGTTCTCTCCCACCCATGGCTTCACACTCCGCGCATAGATAAGGTAGAAAGGTTGGTCGCATACTACGTATGTGGGATAATCCAACGCTACCATGCCATCAACGCCAGAAACGCTCCTGCCAAAGTTCAAAGTTGCGCACTTGAAGCAACTGGCATCTCTATGCGGCGCCAAGACATCAGGCCTAAAGACAGAGCTTGTCGAGCGTCTCCTCTCCATCTCCCAGCTACCGGCACCTAAGACCCAGCCATTGGTCCTAAGTATAGACATGGGAATCCGGAACTTGGGGTACAGTCTCTTATCCCCTACCGCCGCTTCGTCCGGACGAAAAAAGAAGCCCGCGTCTCTAACAGCCGAAGCCCTACGCAGCCCGTTGCGCATAAACCTACACGCCTGGCAACGCCGGGAGCTTTTCGACATATCGCCAGACGATCCGGTCGATCCGGATCAGTTCAGCCCGGCCTCTCTAGCCATCGCTGCGGACCGGCTAGTGCGGCAGGACTTGCTGCCCCTGAAACCGACACACGTGGTCATCGAGCGGCAGCGTTGGCGCAATCAAGGCGCGGCCGGGATATTGGAGTGGACAGTTCGAGTAAATACGCTAGAGGCTATGCTCCACGCTTCACTGCGTACATCGCGAGAACTGGGATACTGGGACGGCGATGTCACATCCGTGTCTCCAGCTAATGTCGCACGGTTTTGGCCGGTGGATCCCGAGGATGTCCCAAAGAGTAAAGCTAGGAAGGGCGTCGAGGGGAAAGCGCGCAAGGAGTCAAAGTCGATGCAGAGTAAGAGATATAAGATCGGCGTCCTAACGGGTTGGCTGAAGAGGGAATCTAAGGACCAAGTTATTTTGCCTGGGAATGACGATATTGAGAATGCTATTCAGCAATTCCGCCTGAGATTAGGTGGTGCCCGTAAGTCCAAGTCGCGTGTTGCGGAAGAGTTTTCGGCATATGAAGCTTGGCCTCGGAAGCTTGATGACCTGACGGACTGTCTCTTGCAAGGCGTGGCCTGGCTAAAATGGGAGGAAAACAGAGCGCTCCTCCTTAATGAAAAGAAGCTACTAGAGCTCCTAGACTCAGATATCTTAGACAAAGAAATCGTCACACCACTAGATGAAATATGAAATAAGCGTTTAATCGCAATTGTATAAATATCCATCTATATTCAAACCAAGGCCCAGGTCCTCGTCAAGACTATTCTCCATTACCCTACGCGCAACGCAATTCCAAGCAAAACCGAGCCCGTGAAGATTGGGGTATAACAGGCCCAGGCCAACATCAACCAAACTCTCTTCAACGACGCCCATCGACTACTTCTCCCCACAACCCATTCGATAACCCGTTTACAAGAAGAGGACACTGGTCAATCCGGTAGCGAAAAGTGCAGCGGCAGCATAGAGGAAGGGCTGAGGCTCAGTAGCAATGCCCGCGTTACCAGTGGCAGCGGCAGAGCTGCTGCTAGAACTACAAAAGAAACAGCCGTTAGCAAAAATTATCGACAAAATTGTATATAGTACTTACGTGGAGCTGGCAGAGTTGCTTGCTTCAGAGGTGCCGGAGGTGCTGCCAGTTGCGGAAGCAGAAGCAGAGGCGACACCGGAGCCGGTAGCAGAGGCAGAGCCACTGCTGGAAGCACCAGAAGAGGTCGCGGTGGGAAGAGCAGCAACGGTTACACCCTCGGCCAAGCACTTGGAGGAATAGACCTTGTAAGCCGCAGGGAGAACATCGGTGTGGCAGGCATCGGTCAAGTTGCCTTGGATAGCTTGCTGAAGATCACCGCAGACGGCCTTCATGTCGGTAGGGTTCTGCTGAACACTGTATGGATCATTACGGTTAGTCTCATCGTTCGCACTACAAATGATTTCCCCTGAGCCAGTCCAACTCAAATCAATCCGACATACCCAAGAGCAGACAACAAACAAGCCGGAGGCATAGCGGCGCGAACCTGGACGGAGGCCATGACGGCGGTGAAAACGGCGAATGAAGGACGCATCGTGACGGACGTGGTATGGATATCACTCGAGAAGAACTTTAACGAATCGGGGGAATCTATCGGGAAATGCAAATGAAACACGAGCTCGAAATGGTACGCGACGAATTGATGATCGAATCGATTGGGAATACACGGAGCGGAGCTAAATAGTTCTCGCAGAGATTGTCTAGTTGATAGGTGAAAGAATGACTGATGCAAATAATGAGTGACGAGACTGCAGCGTAAAGAATGACTGCGAATTCCCAATGGAAACAATTGATGAGGTTTGATGGTGATAGTGATGATGGATGGTAAAAAGGAATGAACCGCGCCGCAAATGTTTCGCTCTCTCCTGAATTCAATCCTCGAACCGATGCGACATGGGGCACCGACTCCACCGGTCCTTGTCAATTCAGGAAAAACCTCGGTGAAATTTAAATTGCAAGGATCCTGACGTCGGCTGCTTATATAAGTTATCTAGACACAAATCGGGTTTAACGTCAATATGTGGCTTACTACTTATGTCTCAGCCACACACACACCAACCCGTGAAGGTCGGATATCCGAATACGGTGCGACGGTTACCATCTAGGCAACTTTATGGATTGAATGCTATGGTCGGCACAAAAAGTTATCTTGTAAAGCATTTCCATGGTTTCCTGGTTGTCACTACCTATTCTGTATCATTAGGTGACTACTCCTATCTAAGTACCAACCAGTTATCGAAACGAGAAAACATATCATAATTTGATCTATTAGCATTCTATTTATATTCATTTTAGAAAGGATAAAGCAGCGAAACTCTCAGCAAACAACCAATGTGTAGACAGAGCGTCCCATGTTTTCCAGAAGAATAAGGATACAGACTATGCAAATAACTACGTCATTCTGAGTAACAAACATTTATTCTGCGCAAATATACCTATATACATCTCAATCCAACAAGTGGGGTATCTAGAGAGAAATATTATTTATATCTCACCTGTCTCAACTCTTAGTTTACACATTCTCTTACCTCCGTCTTCAAAATGTCCAATATTAATTCTGGCTATTTTCTTTTCTTAATGACGTTATTTCAGTTAATTACTGATGGCTCTACTACGGATTCTTCTTCATCCAGTTGAGAATCAGCGCCCAATTAATCTTAATCCTTTTTAACTCCTTATTATTCCCATCAGCATCAATACTTAAGGGTTATTTTACCACCTCAGTTTGCCTACAGTTGACGATGGCTAAACCCCCACGGCTCACCTCCTCTGACCCGTGCTAGAGGTATCTATGTTTAGACAAGCACAATACAAGAGGCTCCTCGATACCAAGTAGATGCCTCTATGGAGATCCGGACTGGCCCAGGATGCATGTTTTCTTCTCGCCATCAACATCAGATCACCAACAATCTCCAAATCTGTTCAAAGAATAGGCACAGTTCTGGACTTAAATGACGTCCCTGGATATTATAATCCAGTTTCAATTGGGGGACAAGAAGAGCAATTAACACCAATTCCCTATTCCAGGGAATACATATTTACACACCCCACCGTCTTATCTACAGTGGGAAGAGACCCAACTAAAGTCTCGCTAACGCACCTATTCGGCGTTTTCCCAGACATGACTAAATAAATCGGTACATAATACGATGTCACAGCATCCTAACCCATAACCAACCGACGCCTTAGCATCTCGTACATCATGTCCACTAATGGCGTCCTGGTCTCTCCTTGAAGTGTGTTAACGAGAAGAGTTCGACGATACCGGGATGACTTGTGTTGGGGATAATCCACAACTTTCTATCTCTCGACAATGTAGATCACTTTTCATTTCATATGCGAATACTTAAGTTATTCGTCGATCAGAAGAGCCTTATACACATTGCCTTAGTCACTAACCTGCGACTACTATATAATCCGACGACGCTAAGTAGTCTACGAGAGGCGAGCCCACGCCTTCAGTGTCCGCAGTGTAATGTGGGCACAACACCTACGGACCCCGCACGGGTACGAACCCGTTCCTATCTCGCTCTCGCGGATCGAGAGGAGGAGAAGGACAGTAGAGCGACTTATAGCACCGCGATACAAACATTCTTATCAAAAGTTAAGAGGGAAGTCGGTGCTAATACCTACTCAAAAACATGCCACTAGGCACTTTGGGAGTGAGATCATTCTCTCCGGTCCAGGAATTACAACATTTCCCGAATGGATATCCTTCGTTCGTCGTGGGGAAACGTCGACAGTATTACGGCGGTCAAGACATCTCACAACAGATGTTCACAGTATTTCAATATTCGAGCACAGAAGATGTTCAGGGATCCGTATGATGATCCCTATCATGTCGCGCTGGGATAGCGCTCAATGATGGAAAGGGGATTGGATGTTTTGGAGAACCATTGATCAACACCTATCGACGCGTCGTAGTGCAAGACAGCCACAAGACCCTGCCTTTTCAACTTCACATTCATAACCTACCCATCATTGCTTATCGAACCTCATGACCTGCCTACTGACACAACTAAACGTTACTAAATAACGCTTATCATTCAATAAGATATAACTACTCTTATATTCTACTACATGTACCTATAGAATTATGTATCTAGATACCACAGATGTGATAATACAATTATATCAGCCTACTTGGAGTGTGGAAACTCTCAATGAACCTCTACCTAGATGATATGTGTTAATGGTAATGAAAGATTAGGTAGATGGTAAGGTTAAAGTGATTTGAGGGGTTCAATGAAGCTAAAATCGGAAATTCGCTCGGACGTAATGGAGAGCAATTAACAGCAAAGTAACATCGTCGTTCGAATGAACTTATCTTGGGCCATAGTGGCGTAAGTGTCGTAGCGTTGGTAGCTCCAAGTACTACGTAAATAACCCTAAATGGACGTTGGAGGAAACTCACCTTCTCATCCCAATGGGATAAGTAGGACAGATATTTTGATTAGAGAGGCGCGGACAGGTTTGGGGCCGGAAAGCTCATTCTAAGGCCCATAGCATTCTGAAGGGCTAGGCTTGTAAGTATGGATGGGATTTACGACTTTAATATTTCTATTCTTGGATCCGAAGAATGGGGGTTGGTCGTATTAAGTGGAAGACATGGAAAGGCTGGCAGATATCAGATAATACTCAAGTAACACTATTATCGCCCTTAGTTATAAATCAATCCGAGCATTCAAGTCACATCACACAAAGAATAAATCAAAAATTTTGGTCATGAAGATCGTATTGATCTATGTGAGGCAACATCTCAAGATGTGCTATGTGTTCGTCTCGTCTCCCCGCATGTTTGAGGGTAATACCAAATGCTAGCCCCTGTTCCAGTCAGTCATCCGGAACACCGTCCCCTTTTCCGAGATCTTGTGTACAAGTCCCTATCGAAAGAAGAAGAAAAAGCCCCTAAAAGGGAAAAAGTGGAAAGAAGTGAAAAAGTGCGAATATGTACAATGCAGAAAGGTTGGCTGAAGGATATCCCGTCCCCTCGGCCTCAAGGTTTTATATGTACTAGAACTTCAAAGTCCCTTGCTTGTCGTCGGTCCAACGAACGTCCAAAGAGAGCTGCTTTAGAATGCCACGCGGCTGAGACCGGTGCCTGAGCGGCGAACGCGGCTACGTCGTGCCAAGCTAAGGGTGTTGCTAACACCGGGGCTGCACTTAGTGCCCTGGGCCATAGGCATCGCAGCACTCCATAGACCGGAAGCGCATCGCTGGAAGGATGAGCCGTCTGGTGCGCAGGACCATGCGCCTTCGTCAGTGCAAGCGCCGGATTGAGTTCCAGCCGCGCCACCGGTGCCTACGGGAGCCTTAGCGCTCGTGGTAGCCGAACCAGTGTTTCCTCCAGCGGCAGCCGAGGATGATGCTCCGGTACCAGCTCCAACACTTTGCGAAGGCTTGGTCGCCGTAGAGAAAGTGGTAGGAGAGGGGGCTGAAGTAGCAGCAGCTCCGGTTGAGGACGGTGCGACAGTTACGAAAACGCCGCCAGTACTGGAAGATGTTAGTCCGGTAATCGGGATGACAGTCAAAACCTCAGGTGAGCCTGAACTGGTAGCTGAACTAGCAGAAGAGGCTGGAGTGGATCGTGAGGAACTTGATACGTACATTGAAGCTGAGATCTGAATACCACCACCGGCGGCAGACGTGGCTGGGGAAGAAGTTGCAGCGGAGGTAGCTGCGGCAGAGGTAGCTGCGGCGGATGTGGCAGCAGCGGACGTGGCAGCGGCAGAGCTTGCACCAGCGCTGGAGCCAGATCCCGAGCCAGATCCACCAGAGCTTGAACCAGCCGGAACATCTGCGCCGCTAGAGCAGAGGATGGCGGGGCCAGGGCTAGTCGAAGTGTTCTCAACATCCGGACCAGGCTCGGGGTAGACGGTGTCGACACCTTCCTTGGTGCAGTACTGGCCTCCTAAGTTCGCTTCGAAGACCTTGGGACGGCTGGCGAAAGCAGTTGTAGCGCGCTTCGCCTCAATCGTGGGAACATCGCCACGCTTTGTGGCACCGGCCTTGATAGTAACAACAGCGCACGACATGTAGTACTCTCGGTTACCGGTGTGGTTGACCCAAGTCCAGGCGAAGACGACGTCGTCGCCCTCAGGAGCGTCGGAAGGAATGCCGAAGTTGAAGGTACCACCGGAGCTCGTAGGGCAGTTGCCGATGAACGACTTGATGACGGTGAACGAGGTACCCTTGTCGTAGGAAAGGGATAACTGGCAACTTCCTCCATTGTGAGCGGCTCCTCCTTCGACGCTCATGCTGTACTGGCCACCAGGAGCGTAGGTCTTCACGGATGCGCCTTCGGGAGTGCCGAGAAGCTTCAGGTAGCCCTTGCAAGGGTACTGGGCCTGGGTGATGGGAGAGGTAATGGAGTAATCGATATTCGGCTCCTTGGCGTTCGGGTTGCCCTTGTAGGCTAGAGGGGGAGGGTCCTTCATGTTCATGTGGGCCGTAGCTGTACCAGCAGCGAGGGCGGCCACGAGGAAAGATCGGATCTGCATCTTGAATATTCGTGGGTGATAATCGGTGATATCGAATCAATCAAAAATCTGGCTTCTCGAAGAAGAAAAAATGAATGTGCTGTACCGAAAAGGCACGTCTCAGAATCCGCGATCTGGAAGAGTGAAAGTGTCGAAAACGCGGCAGGATGGGATTTCCAAGGGATCTACGGCCTAATAAAGGCAGTGTCAAAACTTTCGATTGCTGAAAGGAGGGACTTAAACAAAGACGGATCGGTCTGCGATGTTTTGCAGAGTTTTTGCCACGGGGACTTTGTTTCTGGGGTATGGGGACAAGTTGGGTTCCAGGTTAACAATGGATGCTGTTTATATAGAGTGTTGATGGGTGCTAAATGACCGTGGTAACAATGAAGTGATGCACAAGTGCACAATAGGTAAATAGGAAACCGCCTGGGATTTCCTGATCAAATGACCAGCAAGAATAAAAAATGTGATGTTATAAGGAGAGTGGTAGGGGAGACGAGAAAATCTTGTGCTGCTCCGGTGAGGCAGATGAGATGAGATGAAGTGAGGAGGGAGGGAGTCAGTGGTGACGGGGTGACTAGCAACATCTTTATATTCAAGATAGGAGAGAGCGGCGGTTGCGCACCGAAAGTCAACGTCACATCTAGAATTGACAAGACTAACCAAGACCAAACCCTGCACTCCCCATGATGGCTGGCTTTCGCCTAACCCGTGAGGTCCCGCCCTCTGTCATTCGGCTGACATCTTGTCTTGGTCGGGAAGCCCCTGGATCGTGAACGTGAATTCGGGACATGGGTTGAGCCCCGCCAATGTCCACAGATTCCACATATTCCATAAATTCTACAAGTACCAAATACCCACCCGTCCACATCAAGTATAGATGCCGGGCATCTACAGCCACATAGAGGACCTACTTAATATGGAGTAAAAAGCGACATCCATGATAGTGCGTACATCCTATGCATAACTAACTGCCTAGTTGCTAGTTGTAGTAGTAGCAGACGGCACTTAAACGCAGGGATGAAAGTCCGCTGGTAAAAGGTGTGAACCACACACACCAATGCTATGCACTAAGCACAGAACCGCGGAGGATGGAATTGCTGGGATTGCTGGGCAGCCGCTGAGGTGTGGAGTGGAGTGGTCATGCATCGATCTTCGCAAGGCGGATCTGCGCATTCCTGAAAGAGATAAAGTAGGTGGCCGTCGGATGGATGGCCAGTAAACAAGCAGAGACAAGCAGTCAGACGGCAGGGTACAGATGAAAGGAGACATCTAAAACAATACCCTTTAGAAAAACAAGCTTCTCTTATTTCCCTCCATTCACACGTCAACGTACATATAAATTGTATACATGATGATGTTCCGTCAACATGGGCTGGGCTGCATGGGGTAAGAAGGGGAATGGGGACTGGATTGTGAATTTGTGATAGGGAAAGAAAAAAGTAACGATTGAGAGCCAAGAGACGAAAAGTATGCGCGGTCGTTGCCGGTACGGTGCGGCGGTAAAGCTGAAGGTGGGTGGTGGGGGAAACTAAGTTAAGCTAATCTGAACCAATCAGTCACATCGGGTACCTGAATTGGTGAAACGCTTAAACAGGAGGAGCCATTCATTGGCCGCAGCGCAAACGACGATCGACTTAGTCGAGAAAGCGGGTTTCAGGGGATCTCTACCCTTTTCCATCTCACCTGCCTTCCACTAACTTGGAAATCTGGCAGGTCCAGCAGGTCCATCAGGTCTAGGTTTGAGTAGGTGCATCCACCAGATCCACCTACTAGGTAGTAGCCTAACCCTGCCTACCTGTACCCAGCCACAGATGTCAATGCTTGATAAGGGGGGGAGGGATCCAAACGTCAACCTTGAATTTGAACTTTACGAGCTCTGAGCCTACGTACCAGCAAATCCATTCATTCAATCACGTCAACTTCTTTCCTATTCTAACTTAAAGTAGAATCAGATAGAATATCAACCCTCCCTAAGTTATGCTCAGCGACATATCTAGCGACATTCATCTAAATATTAATGTGGATAAATTGTGTAACTATGAATCGGACAACGGGAGTTATGAGATGCGGTATTACTCGGAGGTGAATAGGATGAGAAACGACCGGCATATGATTGAATATGATATTGAACATGATCAATATATCGTGAGATTGTAAGTTTGCCATCGTTCGTTACTCAGTCTGTTTTGTCCGTTCCACCCAAAATTTTCCCTCAATGAGATTCCCGTAATAAAGCCGACTATCATCTAAACCTTGAAGATCTCTGGGATAGAGGTCCCAGCCATGTCCGAACTTTTCATTCTTCGGTTGCACGCATGCGAGAAGCAGGAGCACGGGCCAATAAATACGAATACAATGTACATACGAAGTAGATGTTAGCAAAAATCAGGGGGGAAATGCTCCTATTGGCTGAGATGGTTCGCAAAGCTCGGTATACACTGCAGATCTGCAGCGATCGCATCATTGCGTACAGGAAAGAAGAAAAAAGAAATGGAAAAAAATCTCAACATCCTGCCACCTCCCACCTCCCACTTACTTACGGGCATCTCTCAACGATGGAATCATTTTCCACGTGAATTACCTCGTACTTACCCCAGTTGTCTAGTCACCGTTCCAAGTAGGCAATGTACAAGAATAGCCTGTCAACTAGATTCGAACATCCATGACCGATACACACGGATTATCCCCGAACCTAAGAATCAGCGATGGACATAAAAGTAAAGTCGTAGAAAAATAGGATGCATTTCGGTGATTTTTTCTTCTCTTTTCTCCAAGACTTACATACGTAGGCCGATCTTGAAACGTCTAAACATTAAACCCCCCTTTTCTCCTTATCCTTGCACAAGATCTCAAACGGACAATTGAGGGAGCCCACGGGGACTTCTCATTGGCTAGAAGCTCGAAACACTGAAACATCCAGAACTGGTATCCACCCGCCGAATTTGCCCGGTTCGCATGAAGCGTCATCTCCATTCCGTTCCCTCATATATAGTGGCTCAACGTTATTTTCCTTGGTCGGCCAGGATGACGGCGGTCGCAATGCCTACTTAGGGCAGGTGTAAGTCAGTCAGCCTCATCACCCTCGCCGCCTCGTCTGTTTCAATGCTTTATTTATCAACATCGTCATTTCGTCATGAAATAGTCCTTAGGAATGAGAGTGCCTAATAGAGGTCATTTACTTGAGTAGATCCTACGTTACAACAACTTCCACCAGTTTAAATAAAGTATTGTAATATCTATCCACATTCAGTCAAAATCTTTTCTTGGCCTGACATACTTACGTAGCCTTCGTCCTTCGATAGTTTCGTAGATACAGAATTGGGATGTACAATGCTATTAAAATGCAACGAGTGGGTATCTAACAAAGGCGCAACTAAGGTGAACTATATCAATTGACTCTATGTGAGAATTAAAGTAACGTGATGAGACAGACAGTAGGTCGTGGTAGAAGAGCGTCGCAGCCAATGATGGCGACACCTCGTTACCTATACTGATACCTACTTATAAACTACTATATACCTATGAACACAAATGAGGCATGTATACCTACAGAGTACCTGAATAAACAATGTACATCGTCCGTTCTTGGTCTGTATATTACAAGACCTTCATTAGGATGCACTTCCAAGCCTAGAGGTTTCAGGCGCGCACAAATTCGTCCTTCGCCTCTTCCTTCGGCCGCCCAATTGAAAGTTCTGAATCTAGTAGGTGAATAAATCGGGTAACCCCGAATGGCACCAAATCTAGGTGAAGTGATTATGTAGCATTGATTTAGTATTGTTCATGCGATATGACCATTTCTAAGTGAATATCTAAGTAGGGATGTACGATATGTAGGTAGTTAGGTAGATATAAAGATCTCCGCCCAGTTAGACTTACTACGGAGTTAGGTCTTGTACAATTTGGCGTCATCAACATATACTCGAGACAGCGCCGAAGCTATCCTTATGGATAGGCCATAGAGCTAATTTAGCTAGAATATCTACTACAGTAACTAGGTACCTATCGAGACAGGGCGTGAACCGACTTCCTTCACATGCGCGTCACCTAAGTAGGTATCTACGCACCTACCTGCAACTAAGCATCGAAATATATCTACCTAGGTATGGCCGAACTCGTCACTGCATATCTTTATAATAGGACGGGACCTATTAGTGTAAAACACTATTTTTATTGGTATCTCCGAGATCAATACTAGGATATGGCTACCCTGTTCACATACCTGAGGACTGTATCAATGACGATTCCGGCTGTGAGATCGCTGCTTCGGCCAGCAATCTCACAAGACATCCTGTCCTCGGTCTTGGCTGATGCTAGTCCTTAGATGAAACTCGAGTATTGCGGACTGCGATGCTAATGTAAACACAACCACCCCGAACAACTAGAGCACTCAGCCCGATAAAGCTATTCGAGTCCTCTCCTTCCTCGAACTGTAGGAGCTCAAGTTGCTTCACCTCAACCCCCATCACCGACTGCTCCAACATTCCCTCATCCGGGCCAGCGTCTTCCCAAGCTAATCACTGCTCAGGCGAATAAACATTTGAGAGACATATCCTGGGAGGCCAAGGTAACGGTAACTGATGGCCACGCCATAGAAGATGATTGGCTTATGCGTATCGGTTTTAAGATCTGGCAGGATATGCGTCGCGACTCTCGAGCGGCCGGTTTTAGTAACAAAATGTCCTCAGTAGGTCTTCTCCTAACTGCAGGGTTTTCAAAGAGGCGTACACCCGGCCGGGTTCGCTATTCCGATATCGCTAGATGTCCATGCAAAGGCGACCATAGAATCGGTGAGCATGGACTACTTGATATCGATGCTAAGTTGAATGAAGAAATTAAATATGCGCTGGAGCGCGGCGCTGGTTAAGTTCTTCGAGAGCAGTGTCGAGAGCTCTCGTTCACTTAGCTTCGTCGGGGCCGTCCGAAGATCGACCTTGTGGACCCGACGGAATCGCGTGCGCACCTTGCGGACCTTGATGCTGGCTGTGATTCTGGTAATTCTTGAAGTTATTACTTCCATTTCGGTGAGGCGGTCCATACTGGTGGACCTGTTGCGGGCTCGTTCCGAACTGCTGCTGGGGGCCGGGGTTATTATATCCCCGCATGTTATTCACTTCACCTGGCGTGTTAGTCATCTTCTTGCTCTGATTAGAGTATCGCCTTTGCCACTTACTCTGCCCCTGCGGCTGTGGCACGAAAGTCACCGGCTGCTGGTATTGCATGCCGGGGCTCACGCCATACATCGGCTGTCCCTGCTGTGATCCTTGGTGGGCCATCATAGTTGCCGCCGGTCTTCCCGGGCTGGGATAGCCATTAGTTCCAGGCATCGGTTGCGGCGGGGTGGTGCCGGGAGGCATGAACTGCAAGTGGCCGCCGGTAGGATATGGCTGCATTTGAGGAGGAGCAGCGACCATCGGCTGCGGAGCCATAAATTGCGGCTGCATCATCATAGGCGCGCCCATTCCCGCCTGCTGGGGTGGCACATACTGAGGGGTGTTCGAAAAACTGCGGTTAAACTGGTTCATGGGGGGTCCTCCTCCAGGCCCCATGAATGCAGGCATCATGTGCTGGTTGTACGGCATCTGAGCCGAATTCATGTTGGGTGGATAGACCATCGGTACTTGACCCATTCTTGGGGACGAGTACGACTGTGACGAGTTGGAATGCATCATTCTATGATCATCCGCTCCGTTGAACGGGGCATGAGGAACAGGACCATGCTGTCCATGAACCTGGACGGGAGGTACGTGAGGAGAGTGTCGCGGCGCGGAAGGGTGAGCGCCGTGCTGCATGTGTAGAGGTAGCTGGTGCTGGTGGGCCAACTGTGGAAGCAGGTGAGGAGGGTTCGGAGTTGGTTGTGGGTTGAAAGGTTGTCTCTCAAAGTACTCGTCGTAAGACAAACGCATAGTAGAATCAGGCTTCTCGTCGTCAGTCGCAGAACGCCAGGTAGGCGGGGTATCGTAAGATGGTCGGAGACCATCATTCTCATTCCAATTCTTGTTCTCGGGCGGTTGGATCGTCTTCACAAAGGCCAAAATGTTACACTTCTTCCCATCAATCGCCTTCTTCTTCTTAGTCACAATAATGAGTAGTGCATGCGTAGTAGCGGAATTGACAGGCTGTATATCAGTTGCATGATTGACAGTCGAGCGCGGGCTTGATCCTGCGCTAGGATGGCCGTTGGGGCTGAATGAGGGCGCAAACGCGCTAGGCCGAAACTCGTGGCTGTTGGGGTTCAGCTTTCCACTCAAATGGCCCGACACACCGCCCATGCGGCGGTTGAAAGAGGTATCAGTTGCATTTGCAGGGCCTGTGGGAGGTAATCGAACGTCCTGACCTTGCGCTTTTTGCGATTCTATCGCTCGAAGACGCCCACCTAGATTTCCCTGGCGGCCGCCTGGCTGTATATGCTGCTGTGGACCTCCACGATTGCCTTGATAGGAGGTATAAGAATTAGGCGCATAGCTTGAACGGTTCCCCTGGTGACGAGAAGGAGCCGGCACGTTAGCCGTACTGGGAGCGTTGGTAGTCGGGCGGCTAGTTCTATTCTCAGGAGGTGCCTGTGTTGTTGTTGTGACTTGAGCTTCCTTCGTCACAGTACCCTTCTTCTCCTTAGCAGCGGCCTCCTCAGCCTTCTTCTTGGCGACTTCAGCAGCGTCACGCTTCGCCTTCTCTTGAATCTCTCTTTGTTTTGCAGGGTCTTTGGCGATAATCGAAATCAAATCCATAGGAACTGGAGTCGGTAGTTTGAAACTATCAGCAAACTTCTTCAGTTCGATCAACTTGACTTCCTTATCGGCTTTAGCTTTAGTGCTTCGGGCCTTCTCGGCGTTCAGGCGCTGTTGGTTCGCGAACGTCTTGAATTCCTTGAGCACGTCCCGTTCGACAGTGGAGGTAGCACTAGGTGGAATACCTTGACCATCCTTGGCCTGAGGTGAGATAGTTCGGCTGGTAGCCGCGGATGGTCTCAACGGAACTGTGGATTGGTTCGCCGTTTTACTTTCCGCCGGCTTACCCTGAGGCTCAACTTTGCCATCGGGCTTGGTCTCCGCGGGCTTGCCGGTAGGAGACGCCACAGGAGCTTCGGCTTTGGGAACAGGGCGAGATTTGTTATCGTCCTGCTTGGTAGCAGCAGACTGGTTCTTCTGTTTAAGCTGAGACGATATGATGGCAGGGTCAACTGGTGCGCCCTTTACGGTGGATGCTGCGGCCGGCGCTCGTCTTGCTGGTGGAGTGTACTTGTTCTCCCGGCTATTGGGTAAAGGGGGGAAATCATGTCGCTTGACACCGCTGTACCTATTTTGGGGTTAACTATAGCCCATTAAGACACATAATGCAACAGGGAAACTTACTTGTCCTCTTCATCACCACCCGCATCATCGCCGCCGGTGTAATCCATGACTCTCTCTTCAGCAACATGAGCGGTGGACGCTGCGCTTCGTTCGATCTCTCTCGCCTTCTTCTCGGCCGCAGCCACCCGTTCCTTGTATTGCGGGTGGCTCTTATCAATTGCGGTTGTGTAAATATTCTCGTCGTACGTGCTCTTGATACCAAATTGACGCTCATTTGCGGCGAACTGATCCCATGTACCGCCACCGCTGCTGGGCTTCTCTAAACTCAGATCGAGGCCATCTGAGCTGCTTGGTCCGACCCATGGTTGCAAGACTCGCTCACGACCCGGGCGAGGAGTGGTGGAGATAGCACTATCAGTTCGAAAGTTGTTCTGGGAGTTTACTGTCGAGCCTGTAACCATATTAATCCTAGTCAAGAGTATATTTGCCGAAAAGAAAGACTTACCATTCTGCTTAACATCACCCTTACCAGAGTTGACCCCCATGACTCTAGCATCTGGAATGTCCTTCTTTTGAAAAGACATGGTAGAATATTCTCTCTTGTTTATTCCGTTCGTCGACTCGCCCGAACCCTTCTTCTGCTGCACCATTCTCAGGTGACAGGTTAAACTCGGTCAAGTACGAGGGGATTGTCTCGAAGTCGACTCGACACCGCCAGGGATAATAATCCTGCAAGAAAAAAAAGACTGGTAAGCCCAAGTCGAACAGGGGTATGTAAAAACCACAAAAGTGATATGTACAATATAATTGACAGAACATGTAGAGATGGAACGATGAGGTTTTCAATGGGAAAGTTGCGGTTCGGGAACAGCTAGCGCGGATCTGAGGGAATGAGGTGGAGGTGACGCGAATCTGAGCCCGACGTCTCACAAGAAGCTTATGATCGTGGAAATGGTTGGGCTAACTTACTTGTTAAGTCTCGGTCGTCGAAGATAATCCAATGGGGCTTTGCTTGCCTTGCAGAAGACAAGCTTCGCTGGCCTGGATGTGGGAGGATGTCGAATTCGGTGTAGTAGCGGTGCTGCTTCTGGTCGATGTCCTGACCTTCTGCCAAGCAGCAGTGTGACTGTAGGATAAGAAGGCTGGACGTCAGCGCATTAGAAACAAGACGATAATTAGAAAGAGCGCAAGGGGGAATTTTGGTCGAAATGGCGAAGAATTATTGGCAGCTTGCTGCCACACGAGAGAGTGTGAATGCGAATAAAACAAAGAGGGAAAATGTTCTAGAGCGTCGAAGAAGAAGAGGGATGGGAAAAAAAGTTGCTTTGTTGACAAGGTCGACCACAGACAGATTGGAAGTGACGGGAAGTAACCGGGGGAAAGAAAAAAGAGTGGTCAAAAAAATAAGTTGCTGGCTCGTTCGCTCTTCTCAAAATCAATCAATCCTGTCTGTGTTCCTGTTCTGTTCTGGGGAGAACATCGAACACACGGCCTCGACAAGAAAAAAAAAAAGGGCAGGGCAGTGCGGGCCAGCAGCTGGCCACGGATGCCCATGCTACCTAAAATAATAATTATGTATGTACTGCATAGCAGATGTGCCGGGTTGTGCTAGGTGAGTGTGCTTGTAGTGCTATGGATGTGCTGTATGCTGAGTGCTGAGCGCTGAATGCTTATGGGTACTACAGATGAGGGTAGGTAGGTAGGTAGGTACTGTAAAGAAAGTCGTCGTGTCTCACCTCGGGTTATTGGTCGACTTTCGCTGCTTGGGTTTGCTATTTCTATCTCTCTCTCTGTTTCTGCTTCTGTGTCTGTTTCTGCGACTCTGTCTGTATCTTCCTCTCTTCTGCAACCCCCAACTCGGTCTATAAAAAGAAGATAACCTCGTCGCAGAGGACGTTGCTTCTTTTATTTCTGCTCTGATCTTAGAGAGCGGTGGGTTAGTGTTGTAGGAGCTTGGGGAATGGAAGAAGTTGATATGTATGGGAAAGTGGAGGTTGTGGTGTTTAAGGTCTAAAGGGTCTAAATCGAGGTTGGCGAGTTACATGGCGTTTCCCTACATTCGGTGGATACCTTGGTACTTCGATATGCTAACACATTCAAGGTTGGCTGTCTTTTTCTTGAGCTTGGTGGGCTTGGTGGGCTTGGTGTGCTTTTTTCGGTCAGGTGTGGGCCAAGGATGAAGTGGGAGACCACGATCCAGTTGTGCGTTCTGCGAGAAGTAAGTGGGACCTGAGAGCTCTTTTTCTTTTTGAAGCGTGTGGATGGTCCGAGCGTCAAACTTAGGTACGGGAAGTGATTGGATTGGTTTGGAGGGGCTAAAGGTGGTCTGACTTGGTGCAGCTATCTGTGTATTATATACATCACTGGGCAATGATTCACTTTCCTTAGCTACCTACGTTTATATGTGTTACAATTCGCACTGTGAATCTTGAATGGTCTAGGGCCTGTACATAGATATTATAATGTCTTAAATCGTTCAGAATCAGCTGTAGAAACCGTACTTATACTGTGACGTAGAGGTGCATTTTGTGGCGTTAGACGTAACTCAGGTACCTAGTACTTGACGTCCGCATTTCCCGTTTCCCGTTTGCACATGTAGATAATTGTTTAAGTTCGTTTATTCAGATCTGTAGGTAAGTATGCATCTACCTGTGGATAAACCATTATTATAAGTCAATATTAAAGGTACGTAGGTGAGCTACATATTTTTAAGAAAATATTGAACCAGGACATCAGAGTTGTAGGCAGCGCGCATGTTAAGATAATATAAATCCGCCGCAGAAAGGGTTCAATAGAAATAGCAGGTGTTCCCAGAATTAGGTACTTTAGTAATATGTGGGTAGTTACATACCTATGTACCTAGGTACCTCTTTAGCAGCCCTAGATTCAACCTTAGAAACTTTATAGATAGAAAAAGGTACCTAATAGGAAGTATTAGGGGTACGTTAAAAAGGGATAATTCGGTTACTCTGCTAAAAAGTATGTTGACAAAATATTACATGCAGACAGAACCCTTCCAATATAATATTTTTCCTATTAAAAAAGGATATGTAGGTACCTAGTAAGATCTCATGTTCTGCCATTAAGGAAGAATAATGTTTGCCCACACATTAATTCGGTGGTGCTCTTCAGATCCCCTCGTTTCAACGTTACATTCAAGACCAGCTTCGAGGCCAGTCGAGTCTCATGCTTTACCAGGTCAACTTTCTGGTCGTCGGGCCTTGGAATTTTAGGTAAGGTCTATGAATGCGATACAACTTTCACCTCTAAAATAAGGTATATCGATATGTTGCACGTAACAATACTCCGGATATTTTGGTCACTGCTTCGTTCTGTGTTAGAGAACATGTGCCATGATGTTAACTAACAATAAAGGTTGACAGCTTACTTACTTACCTAGTAGGTACTAAGCGTACAGAGATCACAAATCCAAGGCAAGGGTTATTACTCCTGATCCTGTGTTAGTATCACGGGAATTATCTGCAAATAACGCAGTCTCATGATACATAATTACCCCGATCAAACCAGTTAGCTACGGATGCTTCGCATAGCCTCCTAAATTTGGCCGATATTCAGACCCGATTAGGGTTCTTAAGGCTGTAAGAAGCACCTAGGACTTCGGTCTGTAACACAGGCGCCATTATTAGACTCAACTAACTTGGCTATAGCCTAATGCTGACATCTTGAGCCTCATAAATGGCTACATAAGCACATAGATAGCCTGTTTGGTCCAGTGTTAGGTAAGAAGGAGTCCGGGGCCTTCTTGGCTTGCTCCAAGTTAATTGTGTAAGTGTAACTACTAGGTACTCGAGGCATTCTGCACGTATTGTTCCTCGTTGGTTCATCAAGTACTGAGTCTTTAGATTATAACATACTCAGTTATCTGGGAACGTCATTGGTGTAACGGGAATGAAGTTGGGCTTGGGGAAAAAGCACACTTAAATGACCCTTGTAATATCGACAGCGTGACTGACCCCAAGATTCGGACAACTTCTCATGACACCTAGTACCTACCTGGCTCCGTGATAGCCTGATTCGGCACCGGCCTTCTTCATATACCTAGGTAAACTAAGAACAACGTCTTCTCACGAGAACTACATCTTTTACCGCGGAAATACCATTGCGCCCCGTAGAAACGAAGCAAAAAGTACCAATATCCACCATTCATCATCAATATATAGGCTGATGGTGGGTGGTATGGTTAGAGACTCATGAGGCTCAGAGGCGCGTTGCGACTCTGGCGATAGTCCGTTGTAACCCAACGACTACTATGTTGGGGCCAAACTCTATGAAATGGATGTAAATGGCATGGATGCAAGCTCTGCGCCTTGCTTGAAAGGTTGCATACTGATAGGGCGACCTAGGGTGAACAATCGTGTCCTCGGGTGTTCGGTCTGGCCAGCTTTTAACTATTCTCACCTAAGAAATCGCAAGAATAGAAGTGAGCCCCGTTTACGCTCGCCTGCAAGTGATACGGGAAGGAAGAATAAAGAGATCTGCAGCCGTGCAAGCCGCAGATTCTGTAGTGCCTAAGCCCCTGCACCTTGTCCCCACGCTGCCTTGGTGTGGGAGTGGGAGTTCCCGTCCGATCAAAGTCACATTGGATTTTGAATCAATCAGGTAAGGCCTAATAATGTCTTGCCTCTAGCGATAACTCGGGAACTTCGCCAATCTTAGGACTTGAAACAGGAAACACAAGAAGGCGCTGCCGTAAAGTACCTGGCAGCTCTGAGTAACACGCAATAATCCATTTTAGTTACGGGTGGCTGACGTGTAGTTACATCAAGTATATAGTTAGAGAGTCTAGGAGTTAAGAATAACATTAATCGTTCGAGTGAGAATTGCGCTGTGCCGAGAAACTTGACGTTGATTAATATTATGCCTTCGATAACACCAAACTCCCAAAATAATGCGAAAAAGGAGTATGTAGGTTAACCGGAGAGTTTGGTCTTGACGAACCAATACGAATTTATGAGCCCCCATGCGAGAGGATGAAATATTGTCGGTAATTTGGCTTTAGCGTGAATCAGCATTATTTTCGGAATTACGTCTCGCATATTACCCTCACTGAAGAACCAGAGTTTCGTCACATCTTCCGTCTGACGTTGATATACTTCCATACGTGTGAACATTTCCTCTTCGAATGCCTGTATTTCCCCGTCGAGTTGATCTACCTTGCCGCCTGCTTGCACTGCTCTGACAATAGCAGCAGCGAGCTTCCTCGCGTCGTCAAACGCGACGTTCACCCCTTCACCGGCGAATGGGGCCATTAGATGCGCCGCGTCCCCTATAATTGTTGCGCCGCGGCGGTGTTCCCAATGCCAACCGACCGGGAGTTGGTAGAGATTTTTCGGGTCGCATATGTCATCGCATGCCTTGTCGATCGCCCCTCGAAGCATTGGACACCAATCCTCCATCTCCGTGAGGATTGCCTTCTTAACTTGGTCGATATTATGAGGGTTATATCCGCAAGTCTGAGTCCAATTTTCGGGACGTTGCGATGTCCAGGCGACGTTGATGCTCCCATCACCCATCTGTTGTACTGCCATCCTCTGCCCATTTGAGCTGGCGAATAGGCTTCCGCGATTGACGACCTTGTAGATATCTGGAGCAGTGGTTGCCGCGTCTAATATCGACAGACGATGATACCCAACTCCAGTATAGTGTGGTTTCACCACTGGCGAGATGTAGCTTCGCACCTTGCTCCATCCCCCCTCACATCCAATGATGAGATCAAAACCAGACTCTGATGTATGATCGAAGATTAATGTATTATCCCCCTCGACCCTTTGTAGACGATACCCCCACTTAATAGAGCCTTCTGGGAGTGATTCCGTTAGGATTCTGCGTAGTTGGAAGCGGTCAATTTCAGGCCGCTCACTGAGCTTATTGCTAGGACCTATCCGCATGAAAGGCTTGAGGTTCTTGTCTGTCAATATCAAGTAATCGCCATCGAAGCGAGCATGTTCTACGAATTCATCCCATAATTGAGCCTCCTTCATAGCTGCTAGACCTGTCCCGGGGTGTAGGTCCAATGTGCCTCCTTGGGAGCGATAGTTGGGGCTGGCATCGCTTTCATAAATTGTGAATGGGACCTTAGAGAGTGATAAGATTCTCCCTAGCATACAACCGGCCGGGCCAGCCCCTATGATAGCAATTTTTAGAGATGACATTTTCCTAAGTACTCCGTATAGAGTAGTAGTGAAAGTAAACGATTAGTGTTAGGAACCTTGGACTTTTATTCTCTGGTACCTTGTCGTAGGGTATACTGGGTAATTTAGGATTCAGTCGGCATTGAAATAGAGTCTGCGGTAGAGTTGAGAGATATTCGTCTATGATATATATTCCTAAGAATATGTATCTGCCTATTAACTAACAATTTATTGTCTAGGTACTTACTTTGTACCTAGAGATCATTATTGAATAGGTAGTTCTTTACCTACCTAACCAACCTGCCAACGTCGCAGTAGGACTATGGCTCATGGTGCTGACGTGTCGACATGCGCAACTAGCTACTTACGGTCAGATGCTGCGTAGTAAAACGATGATGATCGATAATGTGTGATAGGGCTGATAGGTAGGTTGAAATAGGCACCAGCTATTTCCGATGGTAAATAGGAGATATTCGGCTCGTAAACAAAAGCGACCCAAAAAGCGACAGGCGATCCTAAAAGCGATCTACCTGGTTACAGCAAATCGCAGGGTTGTTGGTGCGATAATCCTGGAGATTTAGGGCTGCTCTGCTGCTTAATTTAGGTACGCCTAGATACGCCGCCACGCGTTTTTCAGGGAACATTAAGCTTAGCTGGACTGCCCAAGTATTTCAGCCGCATCGGCGGATGAGGACCTGCAAAAGAATCGCGATTTATATAAAATACGAGATTCGTGTTTAAATGTTGTCAAGTGATGAGTTGAGTCCTTACCCAAGTACTTTCGTCTATAGTTGTTTAATGCCGTCTACCTAGTATGCATACGAATTTAGGTAGGTGCATGTAATAGTGCGACTGCAGTATACGGGTATTTGTAGTATTGTACGATGCATGCGCATGTCCACCGGGTGTGAAACGAAACGAAGTTCCATCTTGCAATCGACTAACCAAACAGCGTTTGGGGCATGCTGTCATTGCACATCGCACAGCTTAGCAAATCAGAACAATATTGAAAGAGCGTCCGAGCATTGATTGAACCATGGATGGAGTTCTTGATGGAGTTCTTGAAACTTTGTTTTAGCGGTCCTTCCCGAGATAATGATAATTACAACATGATCCATCATGGATTGTATTAGGTAGGGCAAGAACGGGAACGAGGACAACCTTGGAAGGAGGGAGGGAACCTAGAACTTTAGATTTTTTAGACTCGATTGCGACGGGCAGTAGGACGGGCAGACGGGTTAGACGGGACGCTATGACCACAATAAACCCCTACCCCCCATTCTTAATCAGCCAAGGACCCGTGAACCTTCAACTTTATCCCGCCTCCGAACGTCACCGTGTTTGATCCTTGCCCCTGGGTGTCCTTAACCAAAATGGGACTAGCGTTGGTCGGGCTCTCTCGTCCTTTTCGACGTCGCGCCTCACGCGGGCAAATCCTCATCGGTTCTGTTCCGTCATCATCCACGACGGCTCGACCTCGGTTTTCGACCCGCTTCCCCAAGTTTAAATCACCATAGCTCTGTCAATACATCTCGTTGTCGCGTTGTTCTTTGGTTTCCGATATTCGATTCTGTTTTGTACAAATGATACTATTCTGCGCCTAATTATCTGAAACGTCGAAGTAAAGTTGGAGTTTTGGACGAAATATTAACTCAATAAAGAAGTAAGAGGAGGGGAAAGGGTATATAGAAGATAAGGAGAAGGAGAAAGAGAGAAGTTCAAAAATATAGGTCGAGATGCAGGCTCCGAATCCATCTCAACGGTCGTTACAGCGACGGTCTCCAGCACCCAACGATGGTGCTTCGTCAAATATTCCTACGCGATCGATGTCGCCAGCAACCATGCAGCCACGCTCGTCCACGGCTTCAAGTAGATCGGCTGGAAGTAATTCAAGGAGAAATGTGAGTGTGGAGCTAGAGTTACAAGTGCAGAAATAACCCGAATGGGTATTGTTTCTTGATACTGTGTAAATTTTCTATCTTATTCTTTGTCGTCATTCCCCGCCTCTCAGAACTCACACATTGTTTCCTTTCACTTTTCCAAAAGCCCGAATACAATAATCCATTCGTCCGCTGTTTCCCGCATACGATGCTGACCATATGCCATCCTCACAGCAATCGAATGGCTCGTCGATGCCACTTTCGCAAATAGAAAAAAGCGTAACGCATTTACTGGTCGCGACGAAACAACTTCTTGAAACGTTAACACAGTGGTCGCGCGGACAAGCTACCGACACCCAAGTGTCTGACGTTTATGTTCGATTAGGCTATGAGTTTAATATGGCCTGTCGCGCATTTACTGCAATCAACGTCGATACATCAGATTTAGGAAACGTCCCCGAAAACCTGAGACACATACTGGAGGCTACGCTGAGCCAAGAAGCGAATACCGAAAGTCTGGAGAAATATCTACCCCGTATACGAGACATAATCATTCACCTTCTACACGGCTTAAAAAGAAAACAGCAGAAACTAAGACAGAAACAAACTCGGGATAAAGACGGCGGAAGCTCTCCCGAATCCAGTACCGGGATTGCGAACCGCACCATGAGTAGTAGTACTACTGGGAGCAACAATACTGGTCTCACATCACTTCTAAACGAGGGCCTCGAGAACGGGTACGCTGCGCCGTCACAGCAAAATGAAGGTCCTCTGGGAATCAACCATTCCCCAAATCGACGGGTCCTTCCCCGAGACCAGTCGAACGCATCTTTCAACTCCGAACAATCTTCGCTATCAAGCAATACAATGCAGAACATGCCTGTGCTTGCGCCATATCCTGGGGATGAATCTACGATACCTACAGGTCCAGCAGCCAATCTAGATATCGACTCCTTCCCCCCGCCTCCACCACCGCCAAAGTCACAACAGAGCGCCCTTGCTGCCTTACAAAGAGGAGGAGACTTAGAGAGAAGAGCCTCTCGGAGATATTCTGCCTATCAGATTTCTAAACATTTGGGAGCCCCGACTAACGGCGTGCCTATGCTACCTACTCAAAATACTCCGATACCAAACCGAGGTCGTGGCGAGGTAAGAGAATCGATGCGAGCAGTACAAGTTCGGGAATCACTACGTCATAATCGCAATACTTCCAACCAGTCCAAAAACGGGTACGAACCGTCTTCGCCAGTAAGGGTGCCTATCAAGATAATCGAAGAAAGCCCTAAGCCCGATTTACTACCTCCTCGACAAGACAGCCCGCCCGCCCGGTCACCAGACGATAAATACAAGCCCAGTGCGACTATATCCGGACCTTTGGACGACGGGTTTCCAATATTAGCCCCTCCTGGGTCCCCTGAGAAGTCAAGGCCGACGATAGAAATAGATGCAGCCACGGAATTGAAACCGCGGCCTGAAACGCCTCCAGAAAAGCAGAAGCAACCTGTACAAGATCAATCGCCACCCTTGGAGAGGGAGCTTACGCTGTTCTTACAATACAAGTCTAAGGTTAAGAAATTTGTGCTTCCACAAGGCTATACCGATCTAACGATCGGACGCCTGCAACTCGCTTTTATCGAAAAGTTCTCCTGGAACACAGCCTTGAATGGAAGTGATCTGCCGGAGATATATATCCAAGATCCTGTATCCGGGATACGACACGAGCTCGAGGACCTTTCCGATATCAAAGACCGTACGGTGCTTGCACTAAACGTCGAACCGCTAGACGAGGTCAAGAAGCATTTCGACGAAGGCATCGGGGCCCTTAAGAAGGCGGTGGATGAGGTGAAGCAGAACGTCACGGACCAGGGATCAGCTCTACAAAGGGTGTCCGATAGGCAATTAGAGACCGCCAAAGAGATGGCTCGTATGGCTGCGGCACCACCACCCATGATGGATGGCGTTAAAGCTGGTGGAGCTGGTGCTGGCGCCAAGCTCAATCCCAACCAGCTTCGAGAGTTGCAAAGCTTACGTCGCGATCTTGCCGTCTTGCGACAGACATACTCGAATTTCCAGACCGAGATCCAGAGTTCCATGTCCTCATTACGGGGCAAGGCGGCTAATGTCAAGGTTGCGGCGGCAAAGGCCTCGGTGCCTGCCGGACAGGGCGATGCAGGTTATGCTTATGTGACCAAGGGCCGTAAGCAACTCAATTCAGACTCGGACCGCCTTGTCACCAGAGTGGATGATCTTCAGGACCTTGTTGAGGACTTGCGCAAGGACGTCGTTAATCGCGGCGTGCGACCCTTGCCACGCCAACTCGAAGGCGTGTCCAAGGATATCCAAGTCTTGACTAAGGAGCTCAAGAAGGTCCAGGAGTACATGAAGCGAGAGAAACCTGTCTGGACCAAGATCTGGGAGAAGGAGCTAGAGGAAGTCTGCCAAGGCCGTGACGAGCTTAAGGTTATGGAGGACCTCATGGTCGACTTGCAGGATGACATCGAAAAGGCCTCGGAGACTTTTGCGCTCGTCGAGCAAGCTACCAAAGAGCAGATGAAGGACACGGCACCAACCGGAAGGCAATTCTCTAAGGGCCTACATCATCTTGGCAACAGCTCCGATCCTAGCGCCGCGAAAGAAGGCGTGTTGGGCGAGGTCAGAGCGCTACAGCCAAACCACGAGGATCGGTTAGAAGCTATCGAGCGCGCGGAGAAGCTACGACAAAAGGAGCTAGAAAGTCGGCGGGATAACCCGCTAACAAAGGAGCTGACCAAGTTCGTGGAGGACGGGAAGCTCAAGAAGAGCGGCGGGTTTGAGGAGGTGGAGAGGGCGAGAAAGGCTAAAGACGACCGGATACGACGGGAGGTTTGGGAGCGGATGAACGGAATAATACCCGACGAGCCCGTCGGGGAGGAAGGAAACAACGAGGAGGAGGCGGAGGTCGCCGCCGAGACTCCGGACGTCGAGGGCGGCGATGGTATATAAGGTTGTAGGCCTATTTATAAGATACGCTTACCGGGATTTCCTTCTTTCCAATGGCCCGTTAAAGCCGCACTTGATGTCATTTCATAGCCCAGGCGCCATTATTCATTGCGGGGTTATATCGTCGGTTTTGTCTTTACTTTGTACTTTTTTGACCCCTCGGCGTCAGGGGAGGACAACGGGGAGGGGGTTCGTTCGCGCAACACTAGGTACCTCGGTGAATGATGGTCATGGATGTTATTGTCTACTAGTCAGGTCAGTATTTACTATTAGGATATATTCTAGGCTTTAGTGATGAATATAGTGGAATCATCAAGTTAGCATGTAAATTTATCGTTATCTATCAAGCAGCAGAAAACTTGTCTATGAGGCTTTGGTGTGGTGATGGTGTGAGATTGGTATATGATTCGAATGTGACTTGGATATAGGGGCTGGTTATGTAATCAACCATTACGAGCCCCCTTCACTCATGAAGATGGTAGATTTGATTAAATGAAGCTGCTAGAATTGTGCAAGAGTAACGACTATGTACCTAGGTATTTAGTGATATATCTCATGTATTCCTTCTACTCTATTTACGCCTTCCCCCCCTTTTCCCAGACCCAGCCGTCATAGATCTCCTGAATTGACATTTTACCTAGTACCTACCTTTCCCTGACTCTAAAGACACGACATTATCACCGAAAGCGCTGCCAGCAGCCCCGCCGTCTGTAAGATAT
This sequence comes from Annulohypoxylon maeteangense, assembly GCF_022496945.1. Taxonomy (NCBI): domain Eukaryota; kingdom Fungi; phylum Ascomycota; class Sordariomycetes; order Xylariales; family Hypoxylaceae; genus Annulohypoxylon; species Annulohypoxylon maeteangense. The sequence goes on from NW_025953262.1 coordinate 645,705, forward strand.
TACCCTCGACCGCGCCCTCAGCAGCATTCTTCTTGTCGTCAGCGTTGTCGCTCGTCCCATTTGCTCCTCCCGCATTCCCATCGTCTCCGCTCGTCCCATTGTTCGCGTTACTATCCCCATTAGACCCGTCGGTGCCGCTAGTTCCACCAGAGCCGCCACTACCGCCCGTGCCACTTGTTCCGTTAGTACCGCTTGTCCCATCAGTCCCACTAGTCCCATCCGTTCCATCCGTCCCAGCACCCCCCGCATCCGCAGCAGTCGCATTCGCGAACGCCGGATCTACAGCCGCCTTCGTCGTATTAACCGGGACCACGCTCCCCTCCACACAATAAGTCCCGGGATCCATCCACGTCGCGTTGACAGCATACCGCCACGTCAGCTCCGCGGAAGTCACCATGTCCGACGTGTAGAAGAACCGGCAGTTCGCCGGCTCGTACAGGAACTGCAGCGGCGTCTGCGCGTCCGACGGCGCAAACGCGTTCTTGAAGTTCACGCTTCCCGGCGTGTCTTGGTTCAACGCCCGCTTTATCGCGTACCCCTGCGCTAGCACGCCTAGTTCGCTTTCCTTTAGGGCTTGAGATTGTGCGGGGTCCTTGACGTTGAGGATGGCCGCGGTTGAGATTTCGGAGATTTCGTTGAAGTCGAGGACTTGGGAACCCTCCGTGCCTCCGATCGATTGCATTTGCCCGGTTTGAGGACGGCCGCCTGCTGTTATGGTTTTTATCCCCATTTGGAAGATCATCAGGTAGGAGAATATGGTGCATGTGGACCCGCAGTTGCCGTCGGTGAGGAGCACGACGTTTTCGGGTTTGAAGAGGGCTGGGGGTGGGGTTGACCGGTTCCCGGTCCCGGTCATGGTGAAGTTGGGGACGGCGCTGAAGGGCTGCTCGATGTATGCGGTGAACTTATCGCCTTGCAGCGTTACGGGAGATAGGAGTTCGTCGACTGAGGTAAACTTGTCGCCTTGAGGCCTGAATAGGTCCGTGGGCGATAGGTTGCTCAATAGGGGCGAGGCTTGTGCACTGCTTACTTGTTCCTGTTGAGGAAAAGTTGCGAGTATACGAGAGATGTTTGCGAGACTATCTGATAGACGCATGTTATTGGCGTTAAATGGATTTACGCCGGGAAAGAGCTGTTATCAAGTTAGCAAGGTATTGAGAGAAATGATGTGTGCTTTGGGACCGTCGAACCTGTGCAAAGAGCTCAAAGCCAGCCATGACGAAGCCGCCACCATTCTCCGTGAGGTCGATGACAAGCCGCTGCTTCCCAGTGTCTCGGCTCTGCGTTAAGAATTCCTCTATAGTATCCTGAAAGTTTGTCAAATATGTGTTTTGTTCGTTATCCTCGAAAGCTGTGAGGGCCAGTACGGCTACGTCGTCAACTCCCGTTCCGTTGAGGAAGAACCCTTTGGTGGTACCCATAGTGTTCTCTTCAATGAAAGGAACCGGATAGCCATTTTTCACCGTCGCGCGCTTAGACACACTCGGCTTAGACCGTGGTGCTACGGCGGCTGGAACCCTAGTCGTATTCGAAGCCGCGTCCGGGTTGCAGAACTTGTCGTAGAAGGCATCCCCTGAGATGATCTTGGAGAAGTCTACACCTGGGTTCAACTGAGCTTTCGTCTCCTGGGTTTCAAACTTCCCATTCTCATATGTAAGCACCACGTTAGGGGCTACGAATAGCACACTTTCAGCCAAAGGATCGTTAGAACTACGCAGGTTCGTGTAGCCTATGAGCTGCGAGTTCCATTGGGCGTCGATATCTTGAGCGTTACTGAATTGCGAGGCCATATCCAACATGAAGCTAGTGGCATTCTGACCATTGATCTGTGAGATTGCAGCTGGAGGAGTCCCGTTATTGGATTGGAAGGCAGCTAAGTAAAATTTACGTATGAGAACGGGGTACTGCCGAATTTTGGTTGATATATTAGTGACTTCAACTTACATAGTCGATATAGTTTTGGCACAGCGGTGCCATTTGTTGAAACAGATACCAGATCAGCTACTAAATCGTTCTTAAACGAGAAGGCCTTGAACACATCCGGAACGTATGAGAAATGACCGTCATGTGCCGCGGTGACCGCTTTGACTATCGCAATCTGGAAGTCATATTCGCTGGCAAACCCCCCTGCTGCCGCCGTGGAAGAGATGTTGTCTAGGCTTCCTTGGACATCAACTGGAGGAAGCATATAAGATGGTGGAGGATTCTTGAGCCATGGAAGAGTAGCCTGCCAGTTTACAAATGCTTTGAGGCTTTGTATTAGCTGTTGTGCCGGTTGAGGCCGATTTGGCACTGAACGGAGGCAATCAAGAGCTAAGGACCCTGGAATGGTTGCTATGCCCAATATATAAGTCAACAAATCGCCTAGTCAGATAGTAAGTATTAGATATCCACGTACCTGAAGTATTAGACGCGACTCCTAAATTAGCCAGGCGAGATATTTTAGCGCATGGGGTCAAATTTGCCAATGTTGCCGGTGACGGAAAACCTGGACGCAACCTCACCGCCGAAACCCCCAGAAAATTAACCAGAATAAGATACCAGAGCATTATCGCCGAGGATTTGGGTAGGTCAACTACCCAGAAGCCCTTTAAGATGATTTTGGGGAGAATGTAACAAAGGAGATGTCGCTTTTACTAACCCCTGAATGCATCGCGAAGAGGAAATCTATCAAGTATATATCTCAAAAGAACGGGTATAAGTATTTGGTTTCCAAGATCATTGATCGTAGGACTTCTCGTCAGTGAAAATATGAAGTCCAGTTTGAAACATCTTGAACTTCAGCTTGGTGTTGGACGTTACAACGGATGCATCCCAACTTCATGACATTATCTTATCATAACCGTTGGAAGGATTCTCGACGTACAGCCGCAGCCACATATTCAAGCCCTGGTATCTGTTTTATGTTATTTGAAGAACATGACCAAATATGGCAGCCGCTTAGATTATCCGAACTGTGAGATTGGTCGAAGATGGGGTTGCAGCCGGGTCAACTGACGCAGCCCTACGGCCCCCTACATGCTCCCTTGGGATCAGATAGGACTGATGTTGAATATCCAAACACTCCAGCCCCGAACGGCGTATCGGGATCCGGGGGAGCGGTCTCGCCCTTCCCCGTTTTTTCTAAAAACATGAAGTACTGATATGTTAAAATTTAGAATATAAGATAACTAAGACCCTAATATTTCACTCACGATGTTTCACGCCCTGCCTATTTTTTATCCATTTATCATAGGAATAATTCCGCATTTAGAAGTGACAACATGATTGTCGGAAAGATGAAGTTCGTAGAGATTGGCTAGGGGTTTTTTGAGGAGAAGGGGTGCAGTCCGCGATTCTTATAGTCAACTTGGGTTACTGGTGACTCATTAACTCCCCTGTTGAACGCGGTGTGTTTATGCGGAAGCTTCACTCTTGTACCTACCTACATAGACTGAGGTAGATTAATCCATCAGCAGCGCAATCCAAAGTAAAATCCCATAAATTTTTAAGGTAGATAAGTTCTGCTTCTTTAAGGTGCTGGGTGTGAAGGGCGCTATCGTGTGGCTTACACCGGCTTCCCTGGCTAGACTGGTGGTGAGCGCTACCAACCGCGGAAGCTGCTCGGCATCTAGTGGTATAGGTAATAGGAAGAGCTTGTGGGGATCCTTAGGCTCTTCGCGTAGCGCATACTCGCAGTCCAAGATATCGAATCTCCACGATAGGGGTATTGAGGCCTCGTATTGTCATATACACTTGCCAACCTATCTTATGGAGCTCAGATTACAGCAAGTTACCTTGACTACCTACCGATTACGTTAGTAAAAGATAAAGCGGGAGTATGAGCCATTCCTAATTGTTTATTAGGCTTGCATGATAGGGTTAACTGTGTTGTAAACGGTGACATTTCCCGCTTCCCCTAGAAGTGCTCGATGGCTCTAGTCCAGGGCCCGAAAGAAGCACCCATAACCTGCAATATTGAGAGTCGCAACGTTTTGACTACCTAGTATAGGTACTAGGTAGGTACATATCCATACTTGTATCTTCCGAGGTTGCGTCGCGCGTCAATTCGAAGACGCACTGAAATGTGGAAGGTCTTGAGTGCGATTTTCAAAGATGGCAAAAGTCTTTGGGGCCTGAACCTTGTGCGGCATAATTCAGCTCAATATGATCAAAGCCACGTACGACATAACTATGAAATGACTCGAGAAGTACAGGTACGTATTCGAAGATAGACAGCTGCGGCGGATTCTTCTCGAGTCCGAAAAGCCGAACCAAGATCATGTGTAACCAATAAAAGCCAGTGAGGGCATGGTATTTACGCCATAACGGAGCCGCAGCAGATCTTATCAACGGCCCTAAAGTAGTGAATATGCAAGTCGCCGCAATGGAGTGGCCGGGGACGGGGGTTGGTATGTATATCGATCGAGTTAAGGAGATTAACACTGCTAGTCGTGATAGTGGTAAGGATCTCATACCAAAGCTTCACGGTCCACGAGATGGGTGCATATAATTGAAATTTCTAAGAAATCCGTCCATGAAGGAGTGGGTATAAGTACATGGCGGTCCGCTATCTTCAGCCATCCGACTCCCATTCTTTAAACGCCATCGAATACCTAGGTAGGTACCCTCTTTAAATCAAAAGCGCCAGGCAATCCCCTGAATTCTACTCCAACAGTACAAAAGGAATCGTATATCGTTTTGGGATATTCGTGAGGAGATAATTTGAAGGGAACCTAAAATCTTCAAGTTGAGGGGTGTTTCCTGAACGCCCCTAATAAAAACCCGAAATACTTGGAGTTAAATGATATGGAGGTTTCGGGTGGTTCTAGGGTTTCTGGCTGGTGCACATCGGCGGCTTTTTCTCGAAGTAGGTCGCAAATGGGCTTGGCTAGCGAGGTAGGGAAGCGGGATTGAACTTCATCTATCGTCAGCGAACCGTCACAGCTAGTATCGGCGCCGGCTTTTAGGAGTAGTTCGGTAATGTCCGATACGAATTCCAAATGAATATTATCTCCGCGATTACTCCCTTCCGGACATGTGTTGCGAAGGTAAGAGCACAGCGACGTCCAGCACGTTTCACCATCGTGCGGGTCATTAGGATTTGCCTCGTAGGTAAGTAGCTCCCCTATCATTTGAGCTCTCGCATTGGCTACACTCCTCGACCGTATATATATATAGTCCGAAAAAAATCCAGGAAGAATTACACCCCAGCCCTTCATATCTTTAACATAAGGAAGTATTAGGCTTAATATTCGCTTATAACGCTCCGCGATGTCTATGTCGACTTTGTCCCATTCGATTTGGCTGATGCCACGTATAGACACAGTCCATTGTTTATCGCTGAGGGCAGGTGTAAAATCCAAAAGCATTGCTACCATGTCGTACATATCCGGACTCTCCAGGTCGTTAGAAAAAGCGCATCTGAGAGCAATTTCCATAGGGTCCCAATCGTATATGCTTCTGTCTATCAAGTAATAGACATATTTGCATAGTCCATTAGAAACAACGTTGTAGTAGAACTTCTGCGTGTAGTCCCATTTACCATTGCTTGGTTTTCCTGTTGCATCATAGCGAAGCTCGTCGAGTAGCTGGATGGTAGTCCTTTCAGCTTCTTTCTCAGCTCCGCGAGCGAAGTATAGAGCTTGGGACAGTGATAGCAATTCAAACTTATTAGGATTAGGACAAAGAAGAGGAAGACTCTTGAAAAGTGCCACAAGAGAACCGAATATCACCCTATTAACTTGAATTTCCCCTACCAATTCTTTGAGGAAATGCCACATCTCGTCTGTCTGCAGGAAGTCCCTTACAGTACGGTGAAGGAAAGTGACCTTTTGTGAAACCAAGTGAAGTTCCTCATTACGATCTTTGCTCGCGTGTACTTCAAGCAAGCCCTTGCAGCGAGCATTTAGTCGACGTTTAGCTTGTTCGAACCGTTGATCGATGTCGTTACGATTGTATATTGAAGCTTGCGGAATATCGAACGGAAGGCTCTCGTTTTCGAAATAATCGTCAATAAAGGAGAAGTGCATAAGCATGATCGTAAAGGGAGAGTTAAGAGTAAATAAGAAATAGAGAGCCATCTGTACATGGTATATAGATGGAACAGATGAAAGCATATGTCGAAAGAAAGGGCCAAGCTCCTCTGGCATGTCCTGTATCCTCCGATCAAGTGTAAATAGCGAGTCGCCATTGCTTAATCCCTCCTGAAGAGATCGAACGACGAGGAAAACCCATAAGAAAACTCCATGCGCCTTATCGGTTATCTTTTTGATCATTGCATTATATCTAGGTTCTCTATTGACCTCGCGCACCCAATTCCTATCGTTGTGGAGGGTTGAAATAGTATAATTACGTATGTCACCTTCGGTAAGTTCGTGGATATAAAGCTTTTGAGATGCATCCTGGCCTAAAGTATCTTCGAACACATTCCATGGGCGACTAGAAACACATAATTTGATGTTCCTGTTAGTTGACATGATCAGTAGCATGTTGGCAAGCTCGCGGTGATCGCCATGGTATTCATCTAGCCCATCAATGAAGAAGCAGAAGCGCCTTGATGAACATGTCGGTGCTGTAGACAAAAGGCGCAGCGCCGCTGACAGGTCTTTGATAGTCCAATCTCGATGAAGTTCATCATCATGTTGCATACCGAGATTTCGTTGACTCCGAACTCTAACCGTTCTATTCATTTTTGAGGATGCCCACAGCTCAGGAAAGACTATTGGAATAAGGTCTGGATCGCGGGAAAGAATCTCAAAGAGTAAGGACCTCAGTAACCCTTCTGTAGACTTTTGAAGATGTGTTCCAGCGCTCCAGAAGTAGAAGCACGCCGTGATGCACCCGTTCTGTCTTACGTACTCCGTAGGCTCTCCCGAGATTGCCCATTTGTCAAGCATGATTTGAGTCTCTGGATGATCGGCAACGAATTTCATGAAGGTTGACTTCCCAGACCCAGGCTTTCCTGACACCCAGTAAATACCGCTTCCGGATTTCAGCCAACTAATAATCGTGCTAGGGGGATCAGATGAGCTTCTACTCCTATGGCGTAGGCGCAAAACCCATTTGAATGTGTCTTTATGAGCATCTTGAATTGACTCGTGACGGGCGAGCCGCGAGCCGAAGTAAAGGCTACGAACAATGCCATGTTCTATAATAAACTGTCTGGTTGATGAAGCCGAAATGGCCTGAAGTTCATGAAAAATCGAGTCAAGTAGAATGGGTATATTGTGTTTCTCGAGGACCATTTCCGCTTGGTCGGGCACTTTATTAACCAATCTAGTTATCTCGTTCAGTTTAGATGAATGGTCATTTATCATGTTGAGCTTTGCGTCTTTGAGCTCTTGCAAGTACTTCATCAGGCTAGATTGCTTCTCTCTAAAACGTGTTAGATTATATCAGACCTCAGTCTGCCCCCTTAAAACAAACTAGAAAGACAACTTACTTCGTGACGGTAATTATGCAAAGCATCAATTCATCGCGATATTGATTTACTGTTTGGTGTAACTCATTGATTCGGTCCTTGTTCCGTCTTGATTTAACAGCTACCCGAAAACTCCCAAATCTGGTATGTGATGCATCATCTAGCTGCATAGACTTGAGTTCTTTGGTTAACTTTTCTGCGATATCCTTACATCTAGTTGCCAGGCGTGCAAGGTCAATCTCTGCTTGTATGGGTCTTATATCGTCTGGAAGGGCTTCAAGAGAGTCGGCCGAATTTTCGGGCGTTAGCGTAGCGGTAATTCTCGTTAGGTTGTCGCACACATCTTGGAGTCTTTTATATTCCTTTGTAGTTCCCCTCCCCGAAGAGTAGATCTGTCGGGACTCCGAGAGTATTCCAGTACAGAAACTTATAAACTGCAAGATATTGCTCGCGAGGCCTACCGCTGAAAGGGGATCCATCTTTGCAATGAGCTTGAATAAAAAGAAATGGAAAGAGATCTCGCGGCTGCAGCCATAGAATTGATAAGTCAGGCTGGACAGCACAGGGGCTGTGCCAAATAAACATAGGCGGGTAGATGGTAGATTGATTGGGACGGCTAGTCTCCAATAATAACTCGCAAATTCATTAGAACCTATTCAGCGAGGTGGCATGCAGGTAGGTACCTATTGGTAAGAGCCTATGTGCTACGTAGCGGAGGCTTGTGGTTGCATAGTAGTCCACTAACTAAACATTGTTAGGGGGCTGTGCGAACACAATCACACCTGGGCAGTATAATGAAGATGATAGCTGCATTTAATAGCTTTGATTATATGCTACTGCATACCGGACGAGTCATTCATGCTCATCCAGAGCGCTAAGCGCCCGTACTCGCCCACGACAACGGAACGAAGTACACCGAACTCATAAATATGCCTTCCAAACTACCTGATATCATATCTCATGCCTTGGATAAACCGACCAGTACCTACTAGGTATATATACATTCCATCCCCAATCCATCCACATCCCATCATCGATCCATACTAACCATCACCACTCCCTACTCTTGCTTCCCAAACTTCTCAATCCCGTACTTAATCCTCCTATCCACATTCTTCGCCATCTTTTCCAAAGGCAGACGGTCATCGATCCTCTTCACGGTGCGCTCGAGGCGGGGCTCGACGCGCTGGGCAATACGCTGGGCCGGGGGCGCGAAGTAGCTGATATTCCGCTCCCACCGCGGGGCCCACCGTGTCGTCTGTGCCGCTAGCCGTTCCTCGGCCCCCGGAAGCATGAAGTAGAAGGGCGCGAACCCGGCCACGCCCGCGAACCCGAAGGTCGCGATTTCTGTCGAGCGGGCTTTGGGGATGCGGACGGGCATGTTTGGTTTGTTTAAGTAGATGTGTGATGTTTGTTGTTGTTGTTGTTGATGGTGATGATGAAAGTGTTTTGTTGAGGATGGATGGCTGATAGATAGGGGTCTTGTCAGGTCTGAGTCATGTAACCTCTGTCAGTTGCGGGGAATAGGGAGGCGAGATCTAGGACAGAGAGCCGTACCAGATCAATAGTCTGAGCCTGTAGGAGTCTTGGGTTTGTATGATGCTTCCTTAACATGCACCTGAGGTAGTATCACTCTATAGGGATGTGATGGTATTGGTGGCGGCACTCTTGTCGAAAGGTCGAGGCAAGAAACCAGATGTGTGTAATATGTAGAAGGTTGTGTCAGGGAAGGGGAACCATAGCCTTTTAAAGGGGAGGGCGAGTGCCAGACCAGTTTGATAGCACCTTCTTTGTGCTGGTCCAACGCACGACCTGACCACTGACCATCTGGGGAAGGAACAATGAGAGGAAGCGGGGTAAACCAATAACAGACGACCATGGCGTTGCGTCAACGTTTCGAGGAACCAATCATCCGGGGTATAATATAGGGTTGTCGCTGCTTACGATTCGCTAGACCCGGGTTGACATGCCAGAGAACACATCTTACGGGGCGACGGTGCCCTACCTACCACACTCATTACCCATATAAGCGTATATCCATCGCTGAGTCGTCCAGTCGTCGTATCAGATTGTCAGGATGATTGCTATGTTGCATGATTTGCGAACCAGGAAGGCAGGGAGGCAGTACATTACACCCATACAAAGGAATTGGGGTATTATTACCTGACCTACCACACCAGGCAGCACGCACCCTGCCCAGATGTCGATCAGCTTGGTTGTGATGTCACTCGGCTATAAGTATCTGACCGTTAGCTCTTCCATATTTTGAGTTTTCACTTATTCGAAGTTGCTTAGTTATTAAACTTTTAAACTTTGTTCTTTCTCGAAGACTATTCTGTTAGTTTGATAATGTTAGTCTCTCTCTCACGTGTGATGGTTCTCACCAAGTGGGCTTCAGGGGACTTCCCCAGCGCGCTAAAACCCCGCCCCCAGATTTTAGGTGGGTCGAAGCCACTGCCATGATCCGTCTAGGTCGATTCTGGACCCGTTTAAGACCCGTTCTTTGCTGGCTAGGCCCACAAACCGCTGACGGTTTCAAGCACTGTCCCTGAAGCGGTCAAACTACCCCGGATTTACTGTTTAGTTCTTTCTTACTAACACTGTACTTTCTATTTTGCTTTTCTTCCAAGATCATCAACTCATCTGAGTCCTCACTAACGGCGCCACTCGCTTCGGACACAAACACTCATCATTACTTGGAAGGCCCGACTTAGTTTCAATTTGACATCGGTTACGACGGTTTTCTGAAGGAGATCATACTCTAATCGCACGATATTCTTTCGCTTCCAAGTTTTTGAATGCATTATACACACATACCTAGTAGTATGTAATTGAGAACAGTCCATTGAAGACCGCACAACAGCATAGGTACATAGCGGCTAGGCTGCCGTCGTATGATTTTCAGGCCATAGTTGAGCTCACCCTGCTATCCAACGGCTGGCGCGTTCATCGACCCAGGGATGTCTCACTTAGGGGTACGACCTCGTCGGGGAGCCGGCGACTTTGCCAATAGGTACCTGGGTCTGTAGGCTATGTGGGTTTGCTCCCCAAATTCATTTATACGAATTAAGTCTCCAGCGACGTGCAGTTCATCCGCCAGTGTCTTTCAATCCGAGTGAAACAAAGACAGATAGTCAGACGACTTTATTCCTGTCTTACATCATGGTCAACAAGAGTATCAGCTCATCGAGTGTCAAATATCTATTGGGCAACAGCGAAATCTATAGCATGAGATGAAGAATCTCGCTGTAGTCTCCTTTCTATTCATTGAACCAGTGGGGGAGGTTCTCCCCATTTTACGGCGCTGTAACAGCGTCAGTACGTCGCAGCATAGACAGCCCGACTCAAAAGACCAGTCAATTATTAATTTAATTGCCTACGCAGCATCAACTACCTTTATACCTACATAATATCAACATTAAACTACCAACTATTGAGGCCATCGCGCTCCAGCTACCGCCTTATCATGCTTTGATATACCAAGGTAATCGCTATCCCAACTCATCCGGCAAACAGTAAACAATCTGAGTGCGTCCCTGTTCTTGAGCTTGGCTCGCTGAAACACCCACTATGACGAGCAATAGCCAACCAATTTCCAGTTGATGAGGCCTACAAAATTACCATCTTTGACAATCGTAGGTTTCTCATGAGTATCCGAGTTTGTGAGAGTAAAATACGTAGTTTACCAGAGAGCATTTCTTCTACAAGACCATGTAATAATAATTTTGTTACAACGTCGTCAATAACCAGAGTCAATCCGGCACGGAACTCGGACAAGTCAAGTATTGGCGCCAGTTATTCGACAACGAGTCGCATATCAAGCATCACCATTTCCAGCGAAACAAAGCGCCCATGGTGGAGGAAGTAACCACTTGCTTGTGTATCAATGCATGGAATATATCCCTTCATGAGTTTTAGAAGAGCCATTTCTAGCATCTTGTTATCGAGACTTTCTCCGATGATTAAATACCGGTCGCCCTCTCCAACTTACAATGATCTCAGGTAATACCAACAGCACTACACAGGTGGCTCTTTCACCGATAAGGTCAACGTTTCTCTTCAATCACAGTAGTGCATAGCTCTTGACAACATATTATTTATCTAGAGATCCTATGTGTGGTCTTGCTACCTAGGTACTTTCTATTGTTAGTTTCCTCAACCGCGAAAAGAACATATTAGGTGAGTTGGTTGGTGAGCAGAAGGAATTTATAACCTTCTAAAACATACCTATCCACCTGATCAACTAGTAAATCTCACCGAGAAAAGATATTATTCGCCCCATTAGACATTTACTCAAATTGGTATGAGAATTAATACCATTTGACCGTCGTAGTCATTCACGTCGATCTGCTTACTGATAAAGTAGAAATAGAGAATCCGCGTATCCCTAAAAAGGTCTAGGCAAATATAGACCTTGGCATTATCACCTTCTATTCTCGGCTGATTTGCCGTGCAATCGTTATCAGCGCCCATATTTTGCAAATTGCCCGCGGTCCCGGAATGCATATATCCATGGCAAGCAAGGGTCGTATCGCGCATCTTAAGGGAAATGTCGTGCTTGAGGTGGAATCGGTGTCCTGTTTCTTTCGAATGCACGACTCGTCCTCGTCTGCGTTCTAAGAACCCGACTTGAGCAATTGAGGAACCAATGTCGACCCCAAATCTCATGAGCGACAGCGTGCGCGCCTTTTTTACGAAATGGGTCTTGCTGGTTACGCTTCTCGTTGGATTTTCCCTCGCACACCCCGACGTGAGATATCCACCGCAGAAGATCGTTGAGAAGGATGCGAAAGTAGCACGTAGTCCTTTTGCCAAATTCAAGGATCTCGTAGCTGGCGGGGTTAGCATCACATCAACCGATGACGCGCCTGCTGCTACAACCACGCCGTTGGAATGCTTCCAAGTTACCGAACCGGTGTTGACGCCTCAAGGAGCTCTGTTCCGCGATGGCGTCTCGATAACTGGGAATGGAATCTCAATCTCAATTGGAGCTGAGGAGGCTCATACGGTAGTTTTGATGGAACATTCATTCGCAAACAGCTATGGCGCACCTTTCGTTGGTAGGTTTGGATTGTCATTCCTTGAACAAATCATTCCGAAATTCTAACCTGGCCAAGCCAATTACACGCCGCCAGACTATGATTTTGACCATGTTGTTATCAATTTCACTGTCGAGGTAAAAGGACGACAATACGATCGAACAGGCGTCTTTTACCTCAGCGACACGGAAGTATGGAGAACGTCAACTGCCGAGCCCACCTCTTACGGTATCCGTTGGTCCTGGTTTAAAGATTTAAGTCCGTTCTTGTCGCTTTGGAAAGAGCCACAGACTTTGATTTTCGATCTTGAAAGTATCGTGGATAGTACTTACACGGGCATTCTTAACACGACGCTTACGGCGACTTATTGGAAGTCTTCATCGGTCGCGGCCAGCGGTCGAGGTCCCGCCGACCTGATTATTCCCATCTCCGAACGCACGGGATCTGAGGGGCTGCCAAGCCAGTTTACCTACCCGGCACAGAATGCGACTAACATAGTTAGCTTTCCTCGGAATGCGAACCGGGCCGTATTTACTGTAGACGTCAAAGGCCAGGGCGATGAGGAATTTTGGTGGAGTAATGTGCCGCAGAGCGCAATACACGCCTTCGATGCCGTGTACGGCGTGTACCCTGGGTACTCACCTTTCCGCGAAGTCCAAATTTTGATCGATGGTCATCTTGCAGGAGTTGACTGGCCGTTCCCGGTCATATACACTGGTGGTGTGGTTCCTCAACTACACCGACCAGTGGTCGGAGTTCAAGCATTCGATATCAAGGAGCACCAGATCGACATTACCCCTTGGCTGCCACTCCTCTCCGACGGAAACGGCCACAATTTCACCATCCAGGTCCTTGGTTTAGATGACGATGGAGTATCTAGTGCCAAGCTCTCTTCGACCACGGACAGCGAATGGTACATCACAGGCAAAATCTTCGTCTGGCTCGACGATGAAGACTCCATTACAACCGGCGTGATGAGCAGCACCTTTTCTAGCGAGCCTAGCATCTCCTTCTCTCAGCGTATCACGCAAAACTCCACCGGCTTCAACGAAACCCTCGACTACACGCTAGCCGTAACGCGCACGCTCTCCATCAGCTCCTACGTTAAAACGCAGAAAGGCGAGGGCACGGCAACGTGGACGCAATCCCTGTCGTACTCGAATAACGGCGGAGTTTACGCCTACGGGAACAATAATGTTAACACATTCGGAATCGCAGGTGCCGACGCAGCCACGGGCGCGGGGCTGGATTACGACTACTCTGCTAGTTATAGCTACCCGCTATACTGCAGCAGTTCAGCGGCGTACTCGCCCGAAGGCAATTTAACACTGCGCGCAGATCTCAACCAAAGTTTAGTGTATGAAGTCCGGGGCGACTCCGTGTTCCCATCCGGCCTGGAGGCATTCGCGGGAATTGACGGTGCGGATGTAGCACAGTTCTCCGGCGCGGTGTTGAGTACGTGGAAGAACGGGTCGGCGTTATACCAGAGGCCAGGCGATAATAGCTATAGCACGGGCGTTGGTTCAGCGCACCAGGTCTTCTCTTTTGGGGGGGTTAATAGTGATGATGAGGAGGGGACGCCACACAGCACAGAGCTGTACTTCCGCGAGGTTAGTGCGTATAATGATACGGTTACTAATAGCTCGGTGTTGTTGTTGGGGAAGGCCGTAAATGCCTAGTATGGCGTTGGCTTAGAGTACCTATGACGTTGGTGTTTCTTGGGTAGGGGTAATGTGAATATGAATTATATGGAAGCCGTTTTAATATACATAAGGGTATTTTTCTTCATTGGAATTCAATGTGATGATCCGAATATCTAAAGATTTACTTGAACCTAATTGGGTGAGTATTTAGCTACTGGTGATATGTCTTTAGCTCGTTTTACCTAATAGCGGAATATGCCTCTACCAAGACTTTCCTCAAATTTGACTTTTCGCTTAAACCTCAAAGCGTCCTCAATGAACAATTCACCCGTGACTCCTATATCTCACTACCAGGAATCCCGAAAGGGATTTAAGTAAATTCACTTAAATAATCGAGGTCACTCTTTCATTCCGCATCACATCGCATCTCACTTCACCTCACTTAAAATGGAGGATGATCGGGCGCAAACCGATCTAGGCATCGCCGCCGACATCGAGGAGGCCCATGCGGCGCCCCCAGCGCCCTCATCAACATTAAGACAGCCCAAGAAAAGATTCATCGGGCGTAGAGCCGCAGCAGGGTCTTCACGAACCAGCACCACCACCAGCAGCCCCCTAACCCCCGAAACTGGCGCCGTACAAGCACCACAACCCCGGCGTGCCCCGCGCCTCCTCAACCAAGTCCCCGCAGACCTCCTCAACGACCCGGAGCTGAAAGCCGCCATCTCCCTACTGCCCGTGAACTACTCCTTCGAGATCCACAAAACGATCCACCGGATCCGGAGCTCAGGCGCAAAGCGCGTAGCGCTGCAGATGCCGGAGGGTCTGCTCCTGTTCGCGACGACGATCTCGGACATCCTGACGCAGTTCTGCGCGGGCGTCGAGACGCTGATTATGGGGGACGTGACGTACGGGGCGTGCTGCATCGACGATTACACCGCGCGCGCGCTGGGCTGTGATTTGCTCGTGCATTATGCGCATAGTTGTCTGATTCCCGTCGATGTCACGCAGATCCGTGTGTTGTACGTTTTTGTGGATATTAGTATTGATGCGACGCACCTTCTCGCTACGCTGGAGCGCAACTTCGCGCCCCCGAAGAAGGTTGCTGTGGTCGGGACTATCCAGTTCAATGCTACGATCCACGGCGTGCGGGCGGCGCTTGAGAAGGCTGGGTTCGGCGTCGTGGTGCCGCAGATTGCGCCGTTGTCGAAGGGGGAGATTCTGGGGTGCACGTCTCCGCGGTTGGCGGATGAGGAGGGGGTGGATTTCATTTTGTACCTTGGCGATGGCCGCTTCCATCTTGAAAGTATTATGATACATAACCCGTCGATCCCGGCGTACCGATATGATCCGTACTCGCGCAAGCTGACGCGCGAGACGTACGGGCATGAGGAGATGCAGAGTCTTCGACGCGAGGCTATATCTACGGCTAAGAGGGCTAAGAAGTGGGGGTTGATTCTCGGTTCGTTGGGTCGTCAGGGGAATCCGCATACTATGACGTTGATTGAGAAGAAGTTGGAGGAGATGGGGATCCCGTGGGTGAATCTGTTGCTTAGCGAGATATTCCCTGGAAAGCTGGCTATGATGAGTGATGTCGAGTGCTGGGTCCAGGTCGCGTGCCCAAGGCTGAGTATAGACTGGGGGTATGCGTTTCCGAGACCACTGTTGACGCCGTACGAGGCATTGGTTGCGTTGAACGAGCGACAGGATTGGAAGGAGAGTGGCGTGTATCCTATGGATTATTATGCTAGGGAAGGTTTAGGACGAACGAGGGATGTTAAGGTCTCTAGTTGAGAAGTCGATATTATAAAAATATAAATAAAAAGTTAGGTACCTAAGAACGAAGTCATTAATGCACTGCCTTTCTTAAAGCCTCCTATTTCCCGTTCATCCGGGAGGTGGGTGAATCCTGTACCTCCAAGCTCATCACATGAAAATGTTTATTTAAACAACCACTTACAGGGCTCTCATATAAGACGCCCCGAAATGTACCATTCAAACTCACCAAAAAGAATCCCCACCGACAACCCATGTAGTATCAATCCATAATTAATTTATTATAATTTTACGGCAGTAAGTATACTAGGTAAGGTATTACAGCACCAAGCACTATAAACAAGCCGCTGCTTCTATATACCGCACCGTCACTCCTCAGGCCGTCGCCATTATCATTACCACCCGCACCGCGTCCGTCTACCTAAGACGTCGCGGTGTCGTTGATGCTGAAGACATAGCTAGCCTGTAGGACGTACGGGTCTCCGCCGGGGCTGAAGATCTGCTTCTTGCCGCGCTGCCACTCGGGGTGGTTGATGCCGTCAATCCAGTCCTCAACTTCCATGACGAGGCACCCGTACTGCGGGATCGTGCGCGGGAAGTCCGCGTTGTCGTGTATGCCCTGCGTCGTCTTGAGCGGCATGGTCGCGTTTTGGCCGTTGCACGAGTACATCTGGAAAGCCTCCTGGTCGGTGTACACTTCCACTTGGATGCCCGACCACTCCGATTGCAGACGCGCGACGAAGTCTCCTTCCGCGCGCCAATCGTAGGGGCCTTCTTGGCCTCGGTTTACAAGCCAGCAAGTATCTAGATGAAACGCGTTAGTTTTTAGGCTATGCTTTTCTTCAGCGAGAATTAAGTTTACCATAACCGGTGCAGTTGAAACCACAGTTCCCCTCTGCTTCAGGCTTCTTAAGGTCAGCTCCGATTTGTTTCGGCGTGCTCCAGAAGTCGTTGACAGATCCTTGCTTGTTGGCTACAATATCGCCTGTGGGAATGAGGATGTTGTCGACGCCGACTCGCTGGCCGCTGTGGGGCAGGTAGAAGGTGTGGTTCAAGGCAGTGTTAGTCTCGTTGTTGGCGAAGCCGTCCAGGTTCCAGTAAACGTGGCTGCTTAGCATGATGGGCGTTTTCTTCGTGGTTGCGAGGGCTACCATCTTCAAGTCCCACGTCATCTTGCCGAGGGTATACGTGATGTAAGACACAACCTCTCCGGGGAACCCTTCTTTGCCATCGGGATCGACGATGGAAAATGTTATACTATCATTCGCATGAGAAACGACAGTGAAATTCCGGTAGTCCCAACCATCGTGGCCGCCGTGCAATGTGTCGGAGCCGTCAGGAGCCTCTGAAGTGGGGTTCTCGTTGGGATCGACATGGTAGGTCTGACCATCAATCTCGAACGTGCTATTCTGAATACGGTTTGCGTATCGGCCCGGTACACCGCCGAGATGAGGATGAGCCGGATCAAGTGTGTAAGCAGTAGCATTGTCGAAGCCAGCTACCAAATCTCTTTCGACGCCATACTTGTCGTGGATCAAGAGCCTTGAAACCGAGGCTCCGTAAGTAATAAATGCAGCCGTGATACCCTCGCCATAGATCCAGTACAAGCCGTTCTCGTCAGGTCCAGCACCGGCTGACGAATTGCTCTGAGCTGAGGCAAGTGGGAGCAAAAGTCCCAAGGACGCGAGACCAGTGTGCAGACGCATGTTGACTCGGGAGTTAGACACGCTTTGTTTGTTGACACCAGTGCTTTGTGCTCGTCGGAATTGACGGGTAGACGGTGGGAGAGGAGAGGTAAACCAAAAACCAAAAACTTCCCGGGGAAGGATTCGCGACTTATATGAATTCAGCCATCAAAGAAGTAAACCCCCGTCAGGCAAAACATAATTTGGTTGGACAATGGAAGAAAGTAGGCGAATTCATCACGTTGTCTTTCGACAGGGAAGATGAGCTAGGGAAATTTATTAATCTCACCTACATTTGAACCCAGCAAGCCCCGGACGATCCCCAGCTACGGCTTTGTTAGCCCTGTCCACCCTAACGAGCTACTCCGCTTTCTTGGAAAAGTTGGGGTAAACGACGTAACTGACAGGCAGCGTAGCATCGGCCTCATACAAAAACCATGTGGTGGAACGGCACGAATACAGCAGGTCGCTAACGTATCGCTGTAAGTTGGTAGTTAGTTGGAATCCGAAAAAGCTTATGATTCGTCCGGTTGCTGAAAATGTTTAAGGTCATTTGGCTTCCTTTGTCATTGCATGTTTGCGGGTCACAGTGCAGGTAAGCAAGCTTCGTAGTTTTGGTAGTAGCCACGATCCCATGGGAACGGATTGCTACCATAGAAGGGCTGAAATGTAGGACATCTAACCTTTTCTCATCTGTCATAGCCTCGGAAAGATGAAGAGGCGGTATAGATGTGTAGACAATCCGTTGTGTTGCCCGACAACATTATCGAGTACATGTTGAACGAAGACTTTTACGAAGAGGATTCCCTAGGTACCCATGATAGGTAAAGATGAGAAAGGAAATGATCAACACAAACCGAAGGCTTCAGATCTATTCGGCTCATAACACCAATCCTGAGTTAAGACATATGCCAGAAGCATATTTGGACGAGCCTCGTAGACCGAGAAGGGAAAGATTCGGGTTCGGCTGGAAACTACTTCAACCCGGTATCGTGTTTCCCCACTGAGAGAATTTGGAGATCCATGGCTTTGTTGATGACGTTAGATACTGCAATGTGAATTGTTAGGCTGCAAAAGATGTCCTGTGAAACCCCAGCCTCCCCGAGAAATACTCATGTGCCTTGCATACATTCTTCTCGCTAGCGTTCATATTTTGGTTGTAAATTTCAAATGCGGTAATGAAAAGTTCCAACGACAGATCGGAAACAGATCAGAGAAGTCTTCGCATCTTAGGAGATACTCGTAAATCAAATTGTTCTTCCACGTTCAATTCTCGGTCTATTAAAATAGCCGCTGACGTCGCGAGGAGAACTGCTGACTTCGCTTATAAACGTACTGTGAAGACGATGAGGAAAAGTACCGCCTTCTTCTAACAATTTTACAGCTCGGCGGGCCTACTTTAATTTTGCTTTAGTCCTTTTCAGTTAATAAAATCTGGGGTAAATTTAATAACACATCATTAAATTATTTTCCATTTTATTTTTATTATTACCTTTTTATATATATTGTATTATATATTATAATAAATCGTATAAAATTATATAAAATAATTATTATTTAAAAAATCGAAATAATTTATAAATATTTTTATTATTATATTTATTATATTAATATAAAACGTTTAATTAATTTATTTTTATTATTTTAAAAGTTACGTTTAATTTCGATAATAATATTTATTTCGAACTTAATATTACGTATAATTTTATTTTTCGATAATTATTTTTATTTAACGAATTTATTAATATATTTTTAATTAACGAAAATAATTAATATTACGATTAATTAAAAAAAAAAATTTAAAAAAATAATTTTTTTATATTAAATAAAAGTTTAAAATAAATTTTTAAATAACGTTAAAATTATTTATACGATTTAAAAATTAAAATAATATTAAAAAATATAAAATTTAAAATTAAAAATTAATTAAAAATTTAAAAAAAAATATAATATTATTAAATATTAATTAATTATTATATAATTATTTAAATTAAATATTTAAATTTAAGTAATTTTTATTATTACGTAATAATTTTTTTATTAATTTAATTTTATTATTTTTTTAAATTAATTATTTATTTTTTAATAAAAGTTTTAATTTTTTATTAATTAATTTAAAATAAAAGTTTATTATAATATTTATTAAATATTTTATAAATTTAATTTTATTCGTATTAATTTTATTTAATTTAAAAATTATTAAATTAATTAAAATAATAAAATTAACGATATTAACGATATTTTTTTATTAACGTAATATATTTCGAAATTTTTAATATTATTTTTTAAATAAATTTTTAATTTTAATTAAATTATTTTACGATTTATTAAAACGTATAAATGTTTTAATTTATATAAATTTTTTACGTATAATTTATTAATATTTAAATTAACGAAAAAATTTAATTATTTATTAAATAATTAAAATTATTTTAATTTTTTATTTATTTATAATTATAAATAATAAAAATATTATATTTTAATTTTTATAATTATTTTTTCAACGTTAAATTTAAAAATCGTGAAAGTTTTTAAGTAATTATTTTATTAATTTATTTAAATATATATTAAAAATTTAAATGTAATTAATTATTTTTTTCGAAATTATAATTAATAAAATCCGGGTTTTTTTAAATATTTTTTTTATAAATTTAATATTATAAAACCCGGTAATATTTATAGTAAATAATATTTTATTTTTTTTAATATATTACGTGAATTTAATTTATATTTAATTAATAAATATTTTTTCGTTATTATACGTATATTTATTAAATAATATTAAAATATTTAAAAAATATAATTTTTTTTTTTTTTTATATTTAATATTTTTATTTTTATAAAAAATAATTAAAAATTTATATATACGTTCGTTTATATTAATATAAAGTAAAAAAATAATTTAACGTTTATTTTATTTATTACGATTAATTTTAATTATAACCGTACGTGTTTTTTTTATTTTATATATATATTTATCGAAAAATTCGAAAAATATAAAAATTTTATTAAAATTTAAAATTTATTAAATAAAAAAACGACGAATTATTAAATAAAATATATCGTTAAAATTAAATAAATTTTTAATATAATTATTAATTAATTAAAAAAAAATTTCTAATAAAATAAAACTTATTATAAACGTTAAAAAAAAAAAATTTCGTAATTAATTTATAAATATAAAATTTTAATTCGGTTTATTATTTAAAAATAATAAATATTTTTAAATAAAAAAATAATATTATATATATATTTTTTTAATTTTATCGAAAATTTTATTAACGTATTTCGTTATTTAATAACGATTAAAATAATATCGTTTTAAAAAATTCGTAAATTATTTATTATTAAATATAAATAAACCGTTAAATTTTAAATAAATTAATTTAAATAATTTAATTAAATTAATTTTAAATTATATTTACGTAATAATTTTATTTTTTATTTTTTTTTAAAAAAAACGAAAATATAATTTTTATTTTAATTTTAATTAATAAAAATAAAGTATAAACTTTTTATTATAATTATTTTTTAATATATAATTTCGATTATATTATTAATAAATAATAATTAATTTAAAAATATCGAAAAAAATCGAAACTTTTTAATAAATAAATTATTTAAATTTTAACTTTAAAATTTTAAATTTATTAATTAAAATTAAATAATTAAATTTAATAAAACTTAATAATAAAATTTTTTCAGCCTTTTTTTTTTATTTTTCAAAGTACGGCCCTACGCGAGCTACGGGGACTTTAAAAAACAAAAAAAAAAGGCTGAAAAAATTTTTCCTCGCGGAAGGCGATATATGGGGGTTTGAGGGTAAAAGGGGGTTTAAAGGGAAAGGAGGTTGTCAGGTAAAAAAGGCAGTATCCGTCCGAAGGACCGAGAAAGTTTCGTTGCGATAATCAGTTCAAAAGTCAGTTCAAAAGTCAGTTCAACAGTCAGTTCAACAGTCCCTAGATCAGTTCGTAAATCAGTCCCTGATCCAGTCCCTGGATCAGTTCAAAAGGTCAATTCAACGATTAGTTAAATCAGTTCTTAGATCAGTTCAACAGTCAGGAGATCAGTCAGTAAATCAGTCAATAAATCAATCCCTGGATCAGTTGTTAGGTCAGTTCAACAGTCAGTTAATCAGTACCTGGATCAGATCAACAGTCGATTCAACAGTCAGTAGGATAGTCAATAAATCAGGCCCTAGATCAGTTCAAAGGTCAGTTCAAAGGTCAGTTCAAAGGTCAGTCAATCAGTCCCTAAGTCAGTTCAATAGTAAGTTAACTGATTAGTCAGATCAGTCCCTAGATCAATTCAACAAATAGTCAGTAAATCAGTCCCTAATCCAGGAACTGGATCAGTTGTTCGATTAGTTCAAAGGTCAGTTCAACGATTAGTCAGATCAGTCCCTAGATTAGTTCAATAGTCAGTAATTCAGTCCCTGGACCAGGGACTGAATCAGTTGATCGATCAGATCTTCGATCAGATCAATAGTCAGTCAATCAGTCCCTATCCCAGTTCTTAGATCAGTCGTTCGATCAGTTCAACGGCCAGTTCAAAAGTCGGTTCAAAAGTCAGTAGATCAGTCCCTGGATCAGTTGTTCGATCAGTCTAATAGTCAGTAAATTAGTCAGCAAATCCGTTCAACAGCTAATTCAGTTGATTAGTCAGTTCAGATCAACAGCTAGTCAAATAGTCAGTAAATCAATCCTAAATTCAGTTCCTAGATCGGTTCGAAAGTCGGTCCGAAAGTCAGTAAATCAGTCCCCGATCCAGTCCCTAGATCGGTTCAAAGGTTAGTTCAACGATTAGTAGATCAGTCCCTGGATTTATTCAACAGTCAGTAGATTAGTCATCAAATCTGATCAGCAATTAGTCAGGTCAGTACCGAGATCAGTTCAAAGGTCAGTCGCGAATTCAGTTCAAAGGTCAGTAACTAGATCAGTTCAAAGTCAGTAAATC